>NC_044043.1:35861518-35939931 GCF_901765095.1 Microcaecilia unicolor
CAACTTTTTTTTTTATGGTGGGAGGGGGTTAGTTACCACTGGGGGATTAAGGGGAGGTCATCCCTGATTCCCTCTGGTGGTTATCTGGTCAGTTCGGGCACCTTTTTGATGCTTGGTCGTGAAAAAAAATGGACCAAGTAAAGTCGACCAAGTGTTCGTCAGGGACGCCCTTCTTTTTTTCCATTATTGGCCGAGGACGCCCATCTCCTAAGCACGCCCCAATCCGGCATTCACTACACAGCCGACATGCCCCCGTGAACTATGGTCGACCCCGCGATGGAAAGCAGTGAGGGCGCCCAAAATCGGCTTTCGATTATGCTGATTTGGGCGACCCTGAGGGAAGGACGCCCATCTCCCGATTGTGTCGGAAGATGGGGCGCCCCTCCCTTTCGAAAATTCACCTGCTAGTACAACATAGTAGATGATGGCAGAGAAAGACCTGTATGGTCCATCCAGTCTGCCCAACAAGATAAATTCATATGTGCTACTTTATATGTATACCTGACCTTGATTTGTATCTGCCATTTTCAGGGCACAGACTGTAGAAGTCTGCCTAGCACTAGCCCCGCCTCCCACCACCGGTGCTGCCATCCAATCTCGGCTAAGCTTCTGAGAATCCATTCCTTCTGAACAGGATTCTTTTATGTTTATCCCGCGCATTTTTGGATTCTGTTACCATTTCATCTCCATCACCTCCCGCGGGAGGGCATTCCAAGCGTCAGTCGTTGTCAGACAGAGGGCAGGAAGGAGGTGCGGTCAGAGGCTCTGAGGAAAGGGAGCCAGGCCTGGTCCCTTCCCCAGCTATGCGGAGGGGGCCTGGGGAGAGAGGCCCAGGAAACTCCCAGGCTATGGGGCCTACAAGGCCGAAGGATCTGAAGGCCCGGCGGAGTTAGCTCTCAGCCAGTCCCTCCTCCAGCACGAAGGGAGCGTAGTTCCCCTGGACCGTAAAGCGCCCAGGGCCAGGGAAGATTGTGGATCTGAAGCCCTCCTCCATGACCCAGCGGCGTCCAGGTAAGGAGCCTGAAGATCATGGGGGAGGAAGGAGGAAGGTTGAGGCCCTAAAGGTGTCAGACCCAGAAGGAGCAAGGACAAGAAGGAATGGAGGTGGGGCAGGAGGCCCAGTTGGGATTTGAGGCAGCCAGCAGTGAAGAAGAGTGGTCAGAAGAAGGGGAGGAGGCCGGTGAGTGGGAGAATATGGACCCAGGACGTGTGCCAGAGAAACGGTTGGAGCGGGTGAGGCACATCAAGTCTCTGGAGAAGGAAATAGAGGAGCTGGGGAAACGGTTGAAAATGACTAAAGCCATGAGTAGGCTGGCCCCAGCAGAGCATGGTCAAAAGTATAAGACTGAAGAAAAGCGCTTAACAAGTTGCTGAAACAGAAGGAAAAAAGAATTGCTTGTTTAAAAACAGGCTCTGCAAATCCCTTGAGGGAGGTTTATGAGAATCAAGAGAGGATGCAGGCTGGCACATCTAAAACTATGAGCCAGGAGGTTTTTTCCCCAGCACAGGAATCTACCAGTTTAAGCTCAGGAACATTGTTTCACAAAAGGCAGTTGGTAAACAGAGATTGTACAAAGTCCAAACAGTCAAAGTACATTGCAAACTATGAAAGCCCTGATGAGCCCAAGGGAAGAGGAGTACTCAGGTTGGATACAGCTCCAGGAGAAGGGGGAGGGGCGGATTGTTTGGCCTCAGGTATTACGGTAGAACAGAAAGGAAAAGACACAAAGTTACAACACTTTCATATTATTGAAACGGATGGAGACAGGTTTTCCACCCAGGACACTTTTTAGTACCCACTAGTGGGGAAGAAGAACAGGGTGTGGAAAAAAGTATTGAACTTACCTGTGTGGAGAGATTGCAAGAGAAGCAAAAACCAGCAGGCTTCCAACTGCAGGAGCACTCCAAAGGTGCTCTGATTGAGGCAGCAGTTTCTGGTGATCAATTATCATCAGCTGTTGCAGCTTGGCTCAGAGCAGGTCTGCCCGCGAGGTCAGGACGGACAGGAGGAAGAATCAGGAGAGATCTCTGTTCAATCTGCAGCCAAGTTTGCAGGGGGACCTGCTAGGGTATGGTGCCCAGGACATAGAGAATCAGCAGGAGAAAGAGGAACTGGAACAGGAGTTGCATGGAATGGAGCAGGACATTGGACCAATTGCTCAGACCAGAGTAAGCTCTGAAAGTGCAACTAATTTTTAAAGCTCCTGATGTCCCAGTTGAAGGTCTGGGTTTGAACTGGTTGAGGGGGGGCTGTGTGCGAGGGGAGGGTGGGGGGGGCGGGGGGAGGGTCTTGGTCAAGAGAGGGGTATGCTTTCTTGTCGGAAGGTGGGGGAGGGGGATGTGGGGAGCCGGGATTCGGAGGAAGGGAAGAAGGGTAGGGAGAAGTGAGGGGGGGCGGGGGAGGGGCAGGGTGCTCTTTCCTTTGCGGCGGTGGTGAGGGGTGAGGGGGGAGGGGAGATGGGGGGGCGGCCAGTGTCTGTGGAGGGATCAAGGGGGAAAGGGGGGGAAGGGAGAGGGGCGGGGCAAATCCCCAAACGAAGGAATGTGGTGCAGATTAGATGGGTGGGGAGGGGGCTATGCCTTCTCGGGAGACGGTTTTGAGGATGTCATGGGCCTGGGGTTTGTGCCGGAGGACTTCTATGCCTGTATTCACCCAGTTAATTTGCCTGAGTACGATGTTAGTTTTCTAACGCAGAGGGGTATGGAAATCTTTTGGGAGAGGTATGAGGGGGTGAAAGGAAGGGGGGATTGGAGCAATTATGTGGTTATTCCTATTAGTAGACCTGACTTGGTGCAAGTCACTGTATTGGTACGAAACGAGTCCATTTCAGGGGCAGACCTGGCCTACTGGTTACAGCGGCATGCGGATTTGAGAACCCCGTTATCCAAACTCCCGGATCCAAGTAGGGTGTGGGCAGGGGGGTGGGGGGCTTGGGTTAAGCTAAGACAGGAAGGGCAAGTGGTCAAGCACATTCCTTCTGCGGCTTTATTGGCCGGGACAGGATTCTCTGTTTTTACAAGGGACAGCCACGGCAGTGTTTCCGTTGCGGATCCTTTCGCCATTATAGTATGTCTTGCCCAGTACAACAGTGTGTAAAGTGCGGGAGTAAGGAGCACTATACAGAAAATTGTTCCTCTATCCGTTGCAATTTGTGCGGGGGTCTGGGGCATGCCTTTAGAGACTGCCCGAGGGCGCGTCATAATAAGAGGGATGAGGGCAGGGGGAATATGATTCGGGGAGAGGGGCAGGATCTAGGTCAGGGTTCTGGGGGTCTGGGGGTTGGGAGGGCTTGGGAGGAAGGGGGAGGAGAGGGAGGTTTGGGGGTACAGGGGAGGGGTGGTTTGCAGGGGGAAGAGGAGGGTTTACGGTTAGAGGAGGGCGGGGGTCTAGAGACTAGAGGGGGACAGGAGGAGGAGGGGAAGGGGAGAGTGGGTTCAAGTGTCAAAATTAAAGAAACGGAAGGTTTCAAAGGGAAAGGGTTTGACATTACAGGGGTTGCCTGGGGTGGGGCAGGGGGGGTAATCGATTTCAGATTTTGGAAGAAGAGGATGGGGGGGCAGAGATACAGGGGAAGGGGGATGATGGGGAGAAGGGACCTCAGGAAGAGGGAGGAGGGGAGAGGAGTCGGGAAAGGTCAAGGGGGAAAGGAGTCAAGGTAGGAAGGGAAGGGGTACCATGACGAGGAGGGGGGGATGGAAGTGGAAGATGTTGAGGTTGGGGAGGAGGAGGGGGTTCCGGTAGGGAAGGGAGGGGGGGGTAAGAGGAGGATGGGGCAGGGGGTGGTTAGCCAGGAGCAAGCTCAAGGGGACGGTAATGTAGAGGTAGGAAAGGAGGGGGAGGGGGTGCAGAGGGGAGAGGTTCAAGAGGGGAAGGTTGCAGGGGGGGATTCCGTAGGGTTTAAAAAGAAGAAAGGGAGGAAGAAAGGTATGAGGGAGGGGGGAGGGGAAGGTTGGGATCAGGATACAGGGATACGGGACTGGGCGGCAGAGATAGGGGATAATGGAGAGGAGGATTACATTCTGGGTAGCAGGTTGCCACAGAGAGTAGATAGTATGCAAAGGAAGGAGGAGAGTGAGGAGTTGCATGAGTCCTAATGGGGGGGTATGGCAGGGCTTCTTCTGACGTTCGCCACCCTAAATGTGGCGAGTGTGGCTTCCCAGAGAGCTCAGTGTTTGGCCTATGAGTGCTTTTCTCAGGTTAAGGCCGATTGTTTTCTGCTTCAGGAAACGCGTTTGCAGAACCTGGAGCAGCTGAGAAGGGCGCGCAGGGATTGGAGATGGGGACCCTCGGTGTGGGGGCTGGCAGGGGAACGATATGGGGGAGTGGGGATTTTATTTAAGACACATAAGGTGGAAATTCAGCGTGTGATGGAACTCGGGGTGGGGAGGTGTTTAGTGGTAGACGTATTATGGCAGGGTATGGCGTTGCGAATTATTAATCTTTATGGGCCGCAGACTAGGAAGGAGCGCAGTTTGTTATTAGGGAAGATCAGGCCTTACTTGTTTACTGCACGCCAGGTAATTTGGGGGGGAGATTTCAATTTAATTATTAGGAAACAGGATAGTGGGGGGTACTAAGGTACAGGTGACATATGATGGGGTGCGCTTGCTCGGGATCATGAAAGAGGGGGGGCTGATAGATGTTCACATAGAACATTTCCCAGATGAGGATGGATTCACGTTTAGCAGGGGGAGATGTAGGAGCCGAATTGATCGGTTTTTGGTTCGTAGAGGGGTATGCCAGCGGGGGCCTCGCCTGCTGGACGTGGATTTTTCCGACCATAAACTGCTTCTTGTGGAAGTAGGGGGGGTCGGCGGCTCATAGGATAGGTAGGGGGTTGTGGAGGATGAATTTAAGATGGGTCCAGGATGAGGAGGCTCAAAAGAAATATTTGAATTTTTTAGAAGACCAGTTATCCTTACGGGGATCTTTCCCTCCAGAGGAGAATGGTGGGAGGTGGTGAAAAAACGGACGCGTTTCCTTTTCATGGGACAGGCACGGAGGAGGGGAAGGGAAAGGACACGTTTGGGGATGGCCTTGAAGCAAAGGAAGGATTATTTGATTTCCAAGGGAGGGAGGAAAGAGGATATCCAAGAATTACAGTCTCTGTTAGAGAAGACTCAATACGATCGGTATTCCTCTTTAGTTTATGAGAGGGACTTTGGTAAATTGATTAGCCCAGATCCCTTCGTTTGTTGTAGGGAAAGAAGAGAGCATAGGGTGGTGGAGGGTTTTAGGGATACTAGGGGGGTGATGCAGGATTCCAAAGAGGGAATATTGAAGGTGGTGGAAGAGCACTTCAGGGGTTTTTTTTCGGATCAGCACTTGGATGGGGGGGAGGATGGATCAGTATGTGGAAGGGACTCCGGGGGTGGGGAATTGGGGGTCTCATCTCCAGGCCCTTTCGTGCCCCTGGACACTGCAGGAGGTTGAGGAGGCTATAGGGGCCCTGAGAAAGAGGACATCTCCGGGGCCGGACGGGCTGCCGGCAGAATTCTATCATACGTTTCGCAGGCGCCTGGCTCCGATTTTATTGGATCTCTGGGAAGAGGCACGTCAGAGGGGGTCTCTTCCAAAATCCTTGTTGGAGTCTGCATTGATTTTGTTAAGTAAGGGCAAAGATCCGCAGCTGTTAACTAACTGGAGGCCTATTGCGCTACTAAACTGTGATCGTAAGATCTTTGCGCAGATGCTCTTCAAGCGTATGCGGCAATTCTCGGGGGACTTGTTGGCAGCCTCACAGGCTTGTGGGGTGCCGGGTAGAGGGGTGCTGGAGGCTGCGGCATGGGTGAGAGAAGGTTTAGAGCGGAGTCGGGAGGAGGGGTCAGGGTGGCTGATGGTGGCGCTTGACCAAGAAAAAGCCTTTGACAGGGTCCAATGGGGATTCCTCTGGCGGGTTTTAGAGTATTACGGGTTCCCTAGGGATTGGGTGGCACAATTACGGTTGTTATATTCTCATGCACATGCATTTCCATTGATCAATGGGTGGAAAGGGGGGGAATTTGAGCTGACGGCAGGGGTTCGGCAAGGGTGCCCTTTAAGCCCTTTGCTGTATGCATTTTCTATAGACCCTTTTATTAGGCGTCTGGAGCAGGGTGGGGTGGGAGGATTGAGGGGGGTGGAGGTAAGCACGGGAGAACAGTTGCGGGTGGTGGCATACGCAGACGATATTACTGTGTGGGTGGCAAACAAAGCAGAAGGGGATAAACTTTTGGAGTTCATCCACGATTTCGCAGGGGATACAGGGTCACGGGTGAATATCCACAAATGCAACAGTTTGTGGTTAGGGCCAGTAGGGGAGCAGTTTGAATTAGGAGGGGGTTTCCCGGGGGTGGTGGATAGAATGAGGGTTTTGGGGATTTACTTTGAGATAGGAGATTATGCTAAATTCAACTGGGACCGTTGTCTTCAGGAAGCAAAGGGGCGGGTGGACAGGTGGAAGAGGTGGAAAATGTCCATGGAAGATCGGGTGAAACTCATCAAGACCCATTTGGTGCCCCTCTTTTTGTTCATCAGCTACATTTGTTTGGTACCTGAAAAGTGCTATGCCTCGTTGTATAGCATTTTCTTCTAGCTGCTGTGAGGCAATCGGTTGAATCCAGTCAAACGAAACACCACATATCTATCTAGGAAGGAGGGGGGGGTAGGGATGATCAATCCGGTTTTGTTTTTTAGTTCTTTGTTTGTGCACTTTAATCTAGGGAGAGCGGTGGGTCAGGCTCCTCCAGGGTGGGCGAGTAGTGTGCTGGGGTGGTGGGAGAGGGTTTGGGTGGGGTGGAGGAGAGGGGAGAGGGTAGGGGTATTGCGGAAAGGGGCTCCGGAAAGGGTAGGGTACTATAAAACGTTAGTAAAATTAGTTCGGGTCTGGGGGATTCTAGTGGGGGAGATTAGGGATGGGAAGAGAGGAATCTGGGTGGAGAGAGTGCGCTCCCAGATGTTCTCGTCCCCTCTGGTACTTAGGGATGCTCCCGGGGAAGTGCTGAGGCAAGGGCTACGGAATATCAATTCGGAGAGGATTCCGGCTAAATATCGGGACATTGCCTGGCTGTCCCTACACGGCAAATTATATGTCAGAGAGAATCTGAGAGATAGGAAGATCCAGGACAGGAATTGTCCAAGGGGGGAATGTGTGGGGAAGTTAGAAACCATGGACCACTTTTTGAAGGACTGTCCCTTTTCCCGGGGGGTGGGTGACAGGGTTTCTGCTCTCCTCCAGATCCCCACGTTCCGTTCCTATACGTATGCGGACTGGGTGTATGGATATCGATTCAAGAGAGGTCAGCTGGATCCGGGGACGGGGTTCTTGATTTCGCTCATTCTCCGGTTCTGTCTTTGGATGGCTCGTTGCCGGGTATCCCTGCACCAAGAAGATCGATCCATTGAACAGGTCAGTTGGGATGTGGTGCGGGCTGTACAGCAAGTGGCGCAATGGGAAAGAGTGGAGAGGGATTCACAGATGGTGTCCTTGTGGTGGAAGCATGTGAGGTTAAAGGCCTTATGATTATAGTTACTGTGATGTTGTGTTGGTTGTAATTTTAGGGGGGGAATAAGGGGGGGAAAAGGGAGGGGGAGGGGTGTATATATGTATAGGGGCAGAAGGGATTGTTTTGGTGATAGAATGGTTTGTGTTAGGCATGTGAATATTGGTATTTATATGATTTCTGTATTTTTGTTATTCGTTGCTGTAAATAAAGAAATCTCCAAATATTGACCACTCTCTCTGTGAAGAAATACTTCCTGACATTTTTGCTTGAGCCTGCCCCCTTTCAATCTCATTTCATGTCCTCTAGGAAATCAGTGTTGATAATTGGCTTTTGTTTATTACTGTAGGATGCCTGTTCTCAACCAATTAATTATTAAAGATGAACTTAAAACAGGCAGTGCTGATTTGCTGAAATGCTGGTGTCAGGACTTGGATTTGAACACCAGTTCTGTGTTCTAGACAGCACTGTTTCATAGCATATCATCTTGAGTTGAAGAATCTTACACCCTATCTTCAAATCAGTGTATTTTCCTGTTTTATTGTGAAAGAGTCCTCTTACTAAGCTGCTGTAAGCACTAATGCTTGCTTACTGCAGGAAAAAAAATACTTACCACAGGGCGTGCTCAGGCATCCTGTGGTAATTTTGCATGTGTGGGGGGGGGGGGGGGGGGGGGGCAGGGCGGGGGTGGAGAGTAAACATGTTCTGCACTAATTGGTTAACACAGCTACATTGTCGTGCGCTAACTGATTAGCATGTAGTCAGTGTAAGAGACCTTACTACCTACAAAATATATGTAGGTAAGCGTTCACGCGCTAATAGGAAAATCAGAGTGCGGACATTAATGCTGGAAATAGAAAAATTGGCAATTTTACCCATGTGGCAAAAATGGCCTTAGCGGTTAGGAATGACCCACATAATGACATGCTAAGGCCAGTATTTACCACAGTTTAGTAAAAGGGCTCCTAAG
This sequence comes from Microcaecilia unicolor, assembly GCF_901765095.1. NCBI lineage: Eukaryota > Metazoa > Chordata > Amphibia > Gymnophiona > Siphonopidae > Microcaecilia > Microcaecilia unicolor. The sequence goes on from NC_044043.1 coordinate 35,869,971, forward strand.
CTGGTTAGATTCTAATCCATGCATGAATTTTCAAAAGGCATTTACATAGTAACATAGTAGATGACGGCAGAAAAAGACCTGCACGGTCCATCCAGTCTGCCCAACTAGATAACTCATATGTGCTAATTTTGTGTATACCCTACTTTGATTTGTACCTGTGTTCTTCAGGGCACAGACCGTATAAGTCTGCCCAGCACTATCCCCGCCTGCCAACCACCAGCCCTGCCTCCCGATCTTGACTAAGCTCCTGAGGATCCATTCCTTCTGCACAGGATTCCTTTATGCTTATCCCACGCATGTTTGAATTCCATTACCATTTTCATTTCGACCACCTCCCGCGGGAGAGCATTCCAAGCATCCACTACTCTCTCCGTGAAAAAATACTTCCTAACATGCTAATCCATGCATGAATTTTCAAAAGGCATTTGACAAAGTACCTTATGAAATACTCCAGAGGAAACTGAAGAGTCATGGGATAGGAGGTAGTGTTCTATTGTGGACTAAAAGTTGAGGGTTAAATGGTCTGTATTCTCAATGGAGAAGGTTAGATAGTGGGGTTCCCCAGGGGTCTAAGCTGGGACCGTTCCTTTTTAACATATTTATAAAGGATCTAGTGAGGTAATTAAATTTGCTGATGACACAAAGTTATTCAAAGTTGTTAAATAGCGAGAGGATTGTGAAAACTTGCAAGTGAACCTTATGAGACTTTGCATCTAGATGGCAGATGACGTTTAATGTGAGCAAGTGCAAGAGAACTTTTGAGCCTATAATCTGAGCAGATTCAAATGTTCATTCCTCCTTGTCCAGACAAGTGGATTATGACCCCTTGCCAGCAGATGAAAACAAAACAAACAAACAAAGTTCAGAGCTGATTTCAGACCCCTTAAAAGAGGCTGGTGCTGCTTTCTACTCTTCAGTGTCTTTCTCCAGCAGATGATGCAGACATATGTACGGATGAAGCAGGATTCCTATGCCCCAAGGTTGTGGTCTCTAGGCCATCCTCCTCATTGACCTCCCAGGACGACAGGATGCAGGCAGACTCCCCCAGTTCAGCAGGCTCCCAGGGCAAGTGCGTCTGGGCTGATTTACTCTAGGCTCCAGGACAGCAGATATACATGTAGTAGTTTGCAAACAGGTGCACAACTATTTCCCACATTCTTTTCTTCTCTTGTATGATCTCCATGTATGTAGAGCTATGATACCCTTCCTCTGGTCAGGGAGTCGTGTAATCACTGCCTAAATACTTTATAGAACTACTCCCTCAAAGTCTGATATTTATGCCAGGAGAGTGTCTTGGACAGGTATACTGAGAGCTAGTGTGGCTTCCTCCCATTCAGTCTAGGTGGATCTTGGGTACCTCCCATTTATCTCAATTGGTTTTACATAGGCGATAAGGAAAGCAAAATTTAGAATTAGCTGTTAAACTTCTTTTCTTTGAATCCTGACAGACCAGTCCAGAACCCACCCAGGAAAGCCGAGGCAGTTGAGAATAAAAAAACAAGTGCAGTGTTGCCCATTGTGAAGTTATTTGGGACTAATTTTATCTTTAGTTTTGAATTTTTGAGTTACTGACCAAGGACTGATGGTTTTGACTGTATGATGAACACTTTTGTCATTTTCAATGGGTTTTAGATCACAGGACCTTAGCTTTCACAAAGAAAAACAAACTGAAGACTTATCTTGCCCCAGGAAGCCACTATATCCAAATCCTTATACAGCCTCAGGCAACCAGTACTTTGATCCATATCAAAAACAAAAAAAGTTAATTTATGTACCAAGTGAACATAGTGCTATATTGTTTGTGCCACAAATCCACAAGTATTTCCAGCTCAATCAAAGTTTTAAATCCTGCTTGTAATGTGCCTCAAGGTTAGGATATTACTGCTATATTACTAGTATTACAAATTACAAAGATCCTCTCAGTTACAAAAAGGAATTCTATCTTACTAAACCCATTACTTTGTGATATTTTGCTCACCTGTTGAGTGGTGTATTCAGTGCTTTGTTTCATGTGGAGGTGCATAATCGAAAGGGGGCGCCTATCTCCAGGAACAGCTATGAGAAGGGGTGGTCCCAACCGTATTATCAAAACAAGATGGCTGGCCATCTTTTCTTCCGATAATACGGTTGGGGCCGGCCAAATGCCTAGGATTTGGGCGGATTTGAGATGGCCGGCCTCGGTTTTCGGTGATAATGGAAACCGAAGGCGCCCATCTCAAAAACGAACACATCCAAGGCATTTGGTCGTGGGAGGGGCCAGGATTCGTAGTGCACTGGTCCCCTTCTCATGCCAGGACACCAACCGAGCACCCTAGGGGGCACTTTTAAAAAAACAAAACATTAAAATACCTCCCAGGTGCATAGCTCCCTTACCTTGGGTGCTGAGCCCCCCAAATCCTCCCCAAAACCCACTCCCCACAACTCTACACCATTACCATAGCACTTATGGGTGAAGGGGGGCACCTAGATGTGGGTACAGTGGGTTTGGGGGGGGGGGGTTGGAGGGCTCCCATTTACCACTACAAGTGTAACAGGTGGGGGGAGGGGGTTAGGCCTGGGTCCACCTGCCTGAAGAGCACTGCACCCACTAAAAACTGCTCCAGGGACCTGCATACTGCTGTGATGGAGCTGGGTAGGACATTTGAGGCTGGCATACAGGCTGGCAAAAAAAGTTTTTAAAGTTTTTTTTTTTTTTTTTTTGGTGGAAGGGGGTTGGTGACCACTGGGGGAGTCAGGGGAGGTCATCTCCGATTCCCTCCGGTGGTCATCTGGGCAGTTTGGGCACTTTTTTGGGACTTTGGTCGTGAAAAAAAAGGGTCTAAAAAAGTGAACCAAATTTTCTGTACGGCCGCCCTTCTTTTTTTCAATTATCGGCTGAGGGTGGCCATCTCTTAAGCATGCCCCGGCACACCCCTGTCCTGCCTTCGCTACCCTTCCAACACGCCCCTGGGAACTTTGTTTGTCTCCGTGACGGACTGCAGTTGGGGGTGCCCTAAATCGGCTTTCGATTATACCGATTTGGGCACCCACAGGAGAAGGGCGGCCATCTCCCGATTTGGGTCGGAATATGGCCGCCCTTCTCTTTCGAAAATCAACTGGATAGTCTTCTAATTCCTGCTTATCTTTCATTGTTTTTTCCAGCTGGTCATTAGCTTGCCTCAGCATGACTTGAAGCTTTTTCCCCTACAGGATCATAAAAGAAAAATAAAATTGTCCTCGTCAAAAGAATTTATTTCATCAAGAAAGGTAACTAGTTTCTTGTCCTCAATTACGTCTGGAATATTTCTATAACTATCCTTTCAAGCTGAAAGTGAAGTATGTTGTACAGATTAGCAAAATAAACTCCTACTTTAAAGCATTCTGAATTGTATACTTGACAGCAGAATGAAAAATGTAGAAAGGCATTTAGATTATAGATAGTGGTATTTTTATTAAGGCATATTAAGCAGTTAGCACTAGAGTTAATGCTCTTTAACAGTTACTGTGCACTGCAAGTTATGAGAAGAGAAAAGGAATGGACTGCACATACAGTTAGAGCATGAGTAGAGGAGTAGCCTAATGGTTAAGGGTAGCAGGCTGAGAACCCACTGCTGCTCCTTGTGACCTTGAGCAAGTCAGTCATTTAACCCTCCATTGCCTCAGGTACATGCTTAATTTTTAAGCCCTCTGGGGACATGAAAATACCTATTGTATCTGAATGGTACCCGGTCAAAATAGCCCCCGACAAAATAGCCCCTGACATAACAGCCACTGTCAAAACAGCCTGCCCACAATATAGCCCTTGACAAATTAGATCTCCAACAAAAAGGCCCGATCAGGCTGCCCAGGATATGACACTGCATTTTTTTCCTAATAATCTTACCTTGCCAAACAGGATAAGGTTGGTAAGACTATGAAAATGATGACAATATTGTTTTGTTGATGGAAGAATAGTTTCCTTAAACAGCAGAACACATCATGAATATCAGTTGGTAGCTGTAGAATTTTATTTATTTATATATGCTTTACACAACGCAATGCTGGTAGGAGCCTTTATCGTGAAGATTTCATTTGTAGATTATCATCTTTTTTGTGATGTTATTTTTTATAAGGAGCTATTTTGTCTAGGGACTATTTTGACTGGGGGCTATTTTGTTAGGGGTTAACAGGGTTAGGAACTGGCTGAGTGGAAGGCGACAGAGGGCAGTGGTAAATGGAGCCAATTCTGAAGAAAAGGATGTTATCAGTGGTGTGCCACAAGGTTCGGTCCTTGGGCTGGTTCTTTTTAACATTTTTGTAAGCGATATTGCTGAAGGGCTGACTGTCTGCTAAGGTTTGCCTGTTTGCTGATGATAAAATCTGCAACTGGGCAGACTCCACTGATGGTGTGGATAACATCAGGAAGGACCTAAAGCAAGAGGAATGGTCTGGAATTTGACAGAGTCATGCATTTGGGCTGCAAAAATCCCAAGGGAACGGGACAGTTTAGGGATGAAGAAATTTTGTGCACGAAAGAGGAGTGGAACTTGTGTGTGCTCATATGTGATGATCGGCCATACAGGTAGAAAAGGTAACTGCAAAAGCTAGAAGGATGCTTTGGGTGTATAGGGAGAGGAATGGCCAGTAGGAAAAAGGAGGTGATGATGCCCCTGTATGAGACTGGTGAGACCTCATTTACAATATTTGTGTACAATTCTGGAGTCTGCACCTTCCAAAAAATATAAACAGGTCAGTGGTCTTCGTCATAAAACGTAGGGGGACAGACAAAGGTCTCAGTATGGAAGAAAGGAGGGAGCAGGGAGATATGATAGACATTTAAATACCTATGCAGTATAAATGCAAAGGAGACGAGTCTCTTTCAACTGAAAGAAAGCTCTGGAATGAACAGGAATAGGATGGAGGTGAAAAGGCATAGACTCAGAAGTAACCTGAGGAAATACTTTATGGAAAGGGTGGTGAATTTGTGGAATGGACTCCCAGTGGAAGTGGTAGATTAAATCAGTACATAGGGAGCAATAAGGAGAGTAGATAGCACAGATGGGCAGATGGTCTTTAACTGCCTATATTTTGCTATGTTTCTAAAACTGCAGTAAATATGGAAAGGAGAAAGAGAATATATTTTCCTGAAGTCAATAAGTTTAATATTGCACTTTTCAGAGGACCTCTCCTTCATTAAAAAAAAATGTAATACAAGGTTTCACATTAGGAGTTACCGACCAGTAAAGGGGTCTAGGCGTCATCTTTGATGATACGTTGAAACCCTCTGCTCAGTGGGTGGCAGCGGTGGCAGCTAAGAAAGCAAACAGAATGTTAGGTATTATTAGGAAAGGAACGGAAAACAAAAATGAGGGTGCTATAATGCCTTTGTATCTTCAATGGGTCGAATACTATGTGTAATTAATCTGTTCACTGTATCTCAAAAAAGATATGGTGGAATTAGAAGAGGAGCAGAAAAGGGTGACGAAAATGATAAAGGGGATGGGATGACTTCCCTATGAGGAAAGGCTAAAGTGACTAGGGCTCTTCATCTTGGAGAAAAGACGGCTGAGGGGAGACATGATAGAGGTCTATAAAATAGTGAGTGGAGTGGAACGAGTAGACGTAAATCGCTTGTTCACTCTTTCCAAAAATACTAGGACTAGGGGGCAAGCAATAAAGCTACAAAGTAGTAAGTTTAAAATAAATTGAAGAAAATATTTCATCACTCAATGTGTAATTAAACTCTGGAATTCATTGCCAGAGAATATGGTAAAAGTCATTAGCTTAGTGGGTTTTTAAAAAGGTTTGGATAACTTCCTTAAAGAAAAGTCCATAAGACATTATTAAGATGCACTTGGGAAATCTACTGCTTATTTCTAGGATAAGCAGCATAAAACATATTGTACCATTTTGGGATCTTGCCAGGTACTTGTAACCTGGATTGGCCACTGTTGGAAACAGGATGCTAGGCTTGATGGTCCTTGTCTGTCCCAGTATGGCAACATTTATGTTCTTAAGTAAGAGCCTAACATGTTAAAGCATTCCACATTAGTTTTGCCGTGTGCACACGCTAAATTTGTTTTACATTGTTTACGGGCTGGAGCATGTCAGGGGCAGAGTGTGGACATTCCTGAGCTAAACACTTAGCGCAACTGGTTAGTGTATATAATAGGTGGTGGTAAGTGCTCATATGGTAATTTTTAAAAATGTCTATGTTCTAATGACAACATTAGTGCATGGCCACATTAATGAATTAAATAGAAAATTAAGGTTTTTATGGCTATGAAAAAAAATTGCCTTAGCATGCAGGAAAGACCCATGTAAAGGAATGCTAAGGCCAATGTTTACTTCAGCTTTAGTAAAAGGACCCCTAAATGATTACCACATAATTTGGGACAGTTATCAATGTGCTCACGTTTTGAAGGGAGGACCCCCCCCCCCCCCCCCCCACACACACACACGTTTTGAAGGGAGTAAAGAATAGGGACCCCCCCCCCCCCCACACACACACACACATTTGTCCATGAGGTTAATGATAAATTTATTTATTAATTTAGACTCTGCCCACACCTTTTTCAGTAGTAGCTCAAAGTGAATTATGTTCAGGTACACTGAATATTTCTCTGTCCCAGGAGGGCTCACAATCTAAGTTTGTACCTGAGCCAATGGAGGGTTAAGTGACTTGCCCAAGATCACAAGGAGCAGCAGTGGGATTTGAACTGGCCACTTCTGGATTGTAAGACCAGTGCTCTAACCACTAGGCCACTCCTATTATAAATGATTTATGATACCTCATAGCTCACTCTGATGAAGAATATTAGCTTACTTTTTCACTGGAAGAAGAAATAATGAATTGATACACATGAACATAAGAAGATAATAATTGCCATACTGGGACAGACTGAAGGTCAATCAAGCCCAGTATCCTGTTTCCAGCGGTGGTCAATCCAGTTCACAAGTACCTGGCAAGATCCCAAAAGAGTAAATCATATTTTATCCTGTTTATCCTAGAAATAAGCAGTGGATTTTCCCAAAGTACATCTTTCTTTCTTTCTTAGGAAATTATCCAAAACTTTTTAAAACCCTGCTAAGCTAACTGCTTTTACTATATTCTCTGACAATGAATTCTAGAGTTTAATTACACATTGAGGGGCCCTTTTTTCAGAGTGGAAGTAAGCCCTACACGGGTTTACTGCCTGCTCTTTCAGGACTATCACTGGCCCAACACGGCTGCTGGAGGTAATCCCGCCCTGAGCGTGCGCTATTTCTGGGGAAAAATAACCCCCCCTGGAAATGGCGTGTGTGGTGGTAACCCAGTGGTAATTGGGCATTGCCGTGTGCTGCCCGGTTACCACCGGATTAGCAAGGGAGCCTTTATCGCCTCAGTAGGTGGTGGTAAGGGCTCTCCGTCGCATGGCCATGCGGTAAGAGTTCTCTTACCACACGGCCATGTGTGCCTGGGGTCTTTTTATCCACTGCAGTAAAAAGGGCCCTGGCATGTGGGAAAAACTGACTCCACCACCAGTGCAGGGCCCTTTTTCTCGCAACTTGGTAAAAGGCCCCCTGTGTGACAAATACCATTGTCACCTCTTTTTGCAAAGAATTGATTACATTTTACAGAGGAGAAGAGTTTGTTACAGCTGAGCTGTATGGCAAAGCAAGTTACAGTGACTGAGCACAAACTGCTGTATACATTATTATTATTTTTTGTTTTTAATGGAGAATACAGGGTGATCAGACAGCCTGCTCACCCCTCTCATCCTTTTTGCATTCAACAGGATCTGATGGGGTTCTTGAGGCATATTTCAGAGGCTAGATGCAGGTTCTAAATAAGCAACCATATCATATCATCCAGAGCTGTCTTTATTCCAGCATCACAGTCTTTCCATAGGCTTAATACAGATACAGGAATACCTTTCTCCTTAACAAAAGTACAACACAGCAATCAAAGAGCGAAAATGAACTCAAGTAATCTTAAATTGCAAACAGCTAACTTTAAATGGAAATACATTTGTCTGCTTTTCCAAGTTTCTATCTTCTTTGTGCTCCTTTTGGCAGGTTGCAAACAAAACTGCCAAAGAGAGAAAAAAAGTGTTTTTAAATTGAAAATAATTTACGGTTCTGTGTAAATGAAGAATTTGCATCCATGTCTCTAGAGATGAAGAGCTGCTGTCTACTGGAGCCATAACCCTGGAAGAAATAGCCTTAAATTCACACTAAATTACATCATAGAAATACAAAATATTGGCAGCTAAAGGCATTAACAAGTGTTACACTTTAGGTCTACTGAATGTGAAGCAAAACCCGCAGATACATTTTTAATACTTTTCTGGAGCTCATCCGTGTGTTACAACTGTTGATTCAGCAAGAGCAGTTGTCAGCCCTGAAGAAAGATGATGTCGTAGGCTAGGCCGAGCTGCAGAAAGTACAAATTTATCAAATAAAGTATACAGTGTAAGTGTAAATCTATCAAATAAAGGCCTTACATAGTGTGAGTACATACCTTTTTGTTTAAAGAACCTAAAGTTCAGAGATTTCACACTCTCAGCCATGGTGTCAGTACCTCAGTCCCGCACTCCGTTCTGCCAAGGGTTGTAAGCAGTGGCGTACCAAGGGGGGGCGGTACTTCCCAGGTGCACGTCGCTGGGGGGTGGCGCGGCGCGCGCCTGTGGGCTCCGACTTCGCTAACTTCCCTCATTCGCTAACCTGTTCCGGGGCAGAGGGAGCTGCAGCGAACGAGGGAAGTTAGCGAAGTCGGAGCCCACAGGCGCGCGCTGCGGCACCCCCCCCCCCCAGCGGCGTTCACCCGAGGGGGTGTCATTTCACCGGGGGGGGGGAGAAGGTGTCATTTTGCAGGTGGGGGGCGCATCGGCGATCCACCCCGGGTGCAATCCAAGCTAGGAACTCCACTGGTGGTAAGGCTCTCTCTTTCATGATATCTGATCCTACATTGTGCAATTCTCCAGGATAGTGGCTTCTTTTTTCTAGTTATAACCACTGTGCTCTCTAAGCTGAGCAGGAGTCCTCCACCTACAGTCCTGCCAGTGGGTGGTGGTGTTTGACTATCACATTTTCAATATCGAGGGACAGGCAAGCTCTGCAGGACTTCAGGGAACCTTTTTGTCCCTAGCGATTGAAAACACAATATTGAAGCACCAACCCTTACTGACAGCATCATAGTTGGAAGACTCCCACTCAGATTAGGGAAAGAGAAATGGGACTTGATATATTGCCTTTCTGAGGTTTTTTGTAACTACATTCAAAGCGGTTTACATATATTCAGGTTCTTATTTTGTACCTGGGGCAATGGAGGGTTAAGTGACTTGCCCAGAGTCACAAGGAGCTGCAGTGGGAATTGAACTCAGTTCCCCAGGATCAAAGTCCACTGCACTGACCACTAGGCTACTCCTCCACTAGCAACATTCCATCTAAAAGCCTGCACTTGCAGATCAGCAACGCGGCTGCGCAGGCTTCTGTTTCTGTGAGTCTGACGTCCTGCACATATCCATTCCATGTAGAATCTCAAATAGTAGCAACATTCCATTTAGAATCTCAAATTGGGAAAGGGAAATGGGACTTGATATACTGCCTTTCTGAGGTTTTTGCAACTACATTCAAAGCGGTTTACATATATTCAGGTACTTATTTTGTACCAGGGGCAATGGAGGGTTAAGCGACTTGCCCAGAGTCACAAGGAGCTGCAGTGGGAATTGAACTCAGTTCCCCAGGATCAAAGTCCACTGCACTAACCACTAGGCTACTCCTCCTGGGAAATGACACATGCTGGGGGTGGGAACTACCAGCTCCTGTTGTAGCCTGGTGGTAGTTCCAGATTGGCGTGTGGCCCCTAAGAATCAGCTGCCAAAAAACTGGGCACCAAGCTAGTATTCTACAATAGAAGAGTTGTGCACTGAGGGTCTCTTTTACCAAGCAGTGGCAAAAGAGGACCTGCACTGGCATCGGCACGTGTTTTTCACACGCGCCAAGGCCCCTTTTTACCGTAGCGGGTAAAAGGGAAGTCTCTGTTTCCTGCAGGAAATGGCCGTGCGGCAAGTAAAGCACTTGCCGTGTGGCCATTTCAGAGGGGATCCCTTACTGGCACCCATTGAGGTGGCAGTAAGGGCTCCCTTACTAACCTGGTGGTACACTCCGGCGCTACAAATATATTTTTGTAGTGCCAGATGTGACGGCATGCTAGGGATGGGAAGTACTGCTGGGTTGCTGCGGTAGCCCAGCAGTACTTCCTGTTTAGCGAGCGGTTAGCCCGCGTTGGGCTTACCGTTGCTTAATAAAAGGGGCTTTGAATTTGTTATAGAATCCTAGCATTAAGTCCGCAATTACGTCCTCAACTTTAGGTACGACCACTTACGCTATGTCTATAACTGGTGTAAATGGTGGTGTCTAAATTGAGCAGCTGGGTACGCAAATGAAACCTTTAGATTAAGTGTGTGCAAGGTTAGTCAGAACACCCCTGACGCAGTCATTCCTCTCCCACATTAAACCCACCTTTGCAGTTGCACATGAGAGACACTAAGTGCTTAGTTTACAGAATATGGGCGTAAGTCAGTTACACATGCAACTGCTAATTAGTGCCAAGAGGCAGGGCCGCCGAGAGACTGGGCCGGGCCCGGGGCCCCGCCACCACTGCTGCCGCCCCCCCCCCCCCCCCCCCCGAGGCCGCCACACTGCAGTCTCCACCCACCCACCCACCCCCGGCCCCGTAGACAGCCCCCCTCCATCCGCCACCAGGCCATGCCCCCTGCATTCAAATCACAGCACCTCACCTCCGTGTGAAAGTGCAACAGCGGCAGATCGCCTCCCTTCGGGCCTTCCCTCCCTGTGTCCCTGTAACTGCACTTGGTCCCTCAGCTGTATGGTAAGATGTATTGTAGAAAATCATTAGCATCATATCTATCCTATTTAAATATTTTAATGCATGCTTATTAGATGTTTCATTAGTATTATGCTAACATTGTATTCTCCGAGGACAAGCAGGCTGCTTGTTCTCACTGATGGGTGACGTCCACGGCAGCCCCTCCAATCGGAAACTTCACTAGCAAAGTCCTTTGCTAGCCCTCGCGCGCCCGCGCGCACCGCGCATGCGCGGCCGCCTTCCCGCCCGAAACCGGCTCGAGCCGGCCAGTCTTCTTTTGTCCGCACTCGGTACGGTCGTGTTTTCGCCGTGTCGAGCCCCGGAAAGTCGACCTCGCACGTCCAACTTGTTTGAGCGTGTTTTTTCCTTCGGGAAAGCTTTCCTTAGTCGGGAAGTGCTCCGGAAACCCCCCGCCGGGTTTCGTGTAAATCCCCCCGTACTTCCAGCTTTTTGCCCCGGTAAGTTTTCTTTCGTCGTCGGGGAAGGCCTCTTTTCGGCCTCGGTCGAGATTTTTTTCTCCCTCTAAATTTTGGTGCTCCAAATTTCGCCATTTCGGCTTTTGATTTCGCCGGCGTGATTTTTCCGCCCATGACATCGAAGCCTTCCAGCGGCTTCAAGAAGTGCACCCAGTGCGCCCGGGTTATCTCGCTCACTGATCGACACTCGTCGTGTCTTCAGTGTCTGGGGGCCGAGCACCGCCCTCAGAACTGCAGTCTGTGTTCCCTGCTTCAAAGGCGGACTCAGGTAGCGAGACTAGCCCAGTGGAACGTGTTGTTCTCGGGCTCTTCGTCGGCATCGGCACCGGGATCTTCGAGTGCATCGACGTCGTCAGCGTCCAGACCATCTTCCTCGGCCGCCCCTGCATCGAGTGCATCGAGGCATCGGGCCTCTGCATCGGCGCCGAGACATCGGATAGCTGCATCGACGTCGGTGGTACCAGGACCTCGTCTGCTGATGTCGTCGGACGGTGGTGCATCGGGTGGAGTGCAGGTGAGGGCTGTCCATTCCCCTGCTGGTGGCGGTGAGCCCTCGGGTGGGTCTCCTCCTACCCTGAGGGCTCCTGCGGTACAGCCCCCCCGAGATCGACCTTCTTCAGTCTCGGCCCCGAGGAAGCGACGGATGGATTCGACGTCCTCCTCGTCGGTGCCGGGGAGCTCCGGTGACATGCTTCGGAAGAAATCGAAGAAGCATCGACACCGGTCTCCTCCCCGTGTTGGCACCGAGAGCTCTGGGTCGCCGAGGGAGTCGGCACCCAGCAGGCATCGGCACCGAGAGGACCGCTCACCCTCTGTTCAGGAGGTGTCGATGCGCTCCGCTCTGGACAGCCCGGAACAGCCTCCACGCCCGGAACAGGTACTGACGTCGACGCCTGCATCGACCTCTCAGCCTTTCTCTGCAGCCACTCTAAACGAGAGCCTCCGGGCCGTTCTCCCAGAGATTCTGGGAGAGCTGTTGCGCCCTACCCCTCCGGTACCGGCGGTGCTTGCGCCACCGGTACCGTCGAGCGTGGCGCCGGCTGGCCCATCGCCCAGGTTGAGGTCCCCGACGTCGGTACCCGCGTGCGGTGCCGACCGCGGCCACCTCCCAGGAAGGCTCCCCGACTACGTCGGCGGAGGGAGCTTCGCCGATGCGGGCGAGGGAGTCTACCTCTCGACGCCCCCATCGTGGACGGGGTTCCACGGAGTCGAGCAGGGCGAGGTTGCAGACACAGGTCCGTGAACTTGTGTCTGACACCGAGGGTGAGGCCTCGTGGGAGGAAGAGGAAGATCCCAGATATTTCTCTGACGAGGAGTCTGAGGGTCTTCCGTCTGATCCCACTCCCTCTCCTGAGAGACAGCTTTCTCCTCCCGAGAGTCTGTCTTTTGCCTCCTTTGTCCGGGAGATGTCTACGGCCATCCCCTTCCCGGTGGTTGTGGAGGACGAGCCCAGGGCTGAAATGTTTGAGCTCCTGGACTATCCTTCTCCACCTAAGGAAGCGTCCACTGTTCCCTTGCACCATGTCCTGAAGAAGACATTGCTTGCGAACTGGACCAAGCCATTAACTAATCCCCACATTCCCAAGAAGATCGAGTCCCAGTACCGGATCCATGGGGACCCAGAGCTGATGCGCACTCAGTTGCCTCATGACTCTGGAGTTGTGGATTTGGCCCTAAAGAAGGCTAAGAGTTCTAGGGAACATGCTTCGGCGCCCCCGGGCAAGGACGCTAGAACCTTAGACTCCTTTGGGAGGAAGGCCTACCATTCCTCTATGCTCGTGTCCAAGATCCAGTCTTACCAGCTCTACACGAGCATACACATGCGGAACAATGTGCGACAGTTGGCGGGCTTGGTTGATGCTCTTCCCCCTGAGCAAGCCAAGCCTTTTCAGGAGGTGGTCAGGCAGCTGAAGGCGTGCAGAAAATTCCTGGCCAGAGGAGTTTATGACACTTTTGATGTTGCGTCCAGGGCCGCTGCTCAAGGTGTGGTGATGCGCAGGCTCTCATGGCTGCGTGCCGCCGACCTGGAGAATAGAATCCAGCAGCGGATTGCGGACTCGCCTTGCCGTGCGGATAACATTTTTGGCGAAAAAGTCGAACAGGTGGTAGAATCTCTCCACCAGCGGGACACCGCATTCGACAAGTTCGCCCGCCGGCAGCCTTCAGCTTCTACCTCTACAGGTAGACGATTTTTCGGGGGAAGGAAGACTGCTCCCTATGCTTCTGGCAAGCGTAGGTACAATCCTCCTTCCCGACAGCCTGCGGCCCAGGCTAAGCCCCAGCGCGCTCGCTCTCGTCAGCAGCGTGCGACTCAGCAAGGCCCCGCGGCTCCCCAGCAAAAGCAAGGGGCGAGCTTTTGACTGGCTCCAGCAGAGCATAGCCGACATCCAAGTGTCAGTGCCGGGCGACCTGCCTGTCGGAGGGAGGTTGAAAGCTTTTCACCAAAGGTGGCCTCTCATAACCTCCGATCAGTGGGTTCTCCAAATAGTCCGGCAAGGATACACCCTCAATTTGGCCTCCAAACCTCCAAATTGTCCACCGGGAGCTCAGTCCTACAGCTTCCAGCACAAGCAGGTACTTGCAGAGGAACTCTCCGCCCTTCTCAGCGCCAATGCGGTCGAGCCCGTGCCATCCGGGCAAGAAGGGCTGGGATTCTATTCCAGGTACTTCCTTGTGGAAAAGAAAACAGGGGGGATGCGTCCCGTCCTAGACCTAAGGGCCCTGAACAAGTATCTCGTAAAAGAAAAGTTCAGGATGCTTTCCCTGGGCACCCTTCTCCCCATGATTCAGCAAAACGATTGGCTATGCTCTCTGGACTTGAAGGATGCCTACACACACATCCCGATACTGCCAGCTCACAGACAGTATCTGCGATTTCAGCTGGGCACACGCCACTTCCAGTACTGTGTGCTACCCTTTGGGCTCGCCTCTGCGCCCAGGGTGTTCACAAAGTGCCTAGCTGTGGTAGCAGCGGCGCTTCGCAGGCTGGGGGTGCACGTGTTCCCATATCTCGACGATTGGCTGGTGAAGAACACATCCGAGGCAGGAGCCCTGCAGTCCATGCAGATGACTATTCGCCTCCTGGAGCTACTGGGGTTTGTGATAAATTACCCAAAGTCCCATCTTCTCCCAGTGCAGAGACTCGAATTCATCGGAGCCCTGCTGGATTCTCGGACGGCTCGCGCCTATCTCCCAGAGGCGAGGGCCAACAACTTGTTGTCCCTTGTCTCGCGGGTGCGAGCGTCCCAGCAGATCACAGCTCGGCAGATGTTGAGATTGCTGGGCCACATGGCCTCCACAGTTCATGTGACTCCCATGGCCCGCCTTCACATGAGATCTGCTCAATGGACCCTAGCCTCCCAGTGGTATCAGGCCGCTGGGGGTCTAGAGGACGTGATCCACCTGTCCACGAGTTTTCTCGAATCCCTGTATTGGTGGACGATTTGCTCCAATTTGACTCTGGGACGTCCCTTCCAAATTCCTCAGCCACAAAAAGTGCTGACCACGGATGCGTCTCTCCTGGGATGGGGAGCTCATGTCGATGGGCTTCACACCCAAGGAAGGTGGTCCCTCCAAGAAAGCGATCTACAGATCAATCTTCTGGAGTTGCGAGCGATCTGGAACGCTCTGAAGGCTTTCAGAGATCGGCTGTCCCACCAAATTATCCAAATTCAGACAGACAATCAGGTTGCCATGTACTATGTCAACAAGCAGGGGGGCACCGGATCTCGCCCCCTGTGTCAGGAAGCCGTCAGCATGTGGCTCTGGGCTCGCCGTCAAGGCATGGTGCTCCAAGCCACATATCTGGCAGGCGTAAACAACAGTCTGGCCGACAGGTTGAGCAGGATTATGCAACCTCACGAGTGGTCGCTCAATTCCCGTGTGATGAGACAGATCTTCCAGGCGTGGGGCACCCCCCTGGTGGATCTCTTCGCATCTCAAGTGAACCACAAGGTCCCTCAGTTCTGTTCCAGGCTTCAGGCCCACGGCAGACTGGCGTCGGATGCCTTCCTCCTGGATTGGGGGGAGGGCCTCCTGTATGCTTATCCTCCCATCCCTCTGGTGGGGAAGACTTTGTTGAAACTCAAGCAAGACCGAGGCACCATGATTCTGATTGCTCCTTTTTGACCGCGTCAGATCTGGTTCCCTCTTCTTCTGGAGTTATCCTCCGAAGAACCGTGGAGATTGGAGTGTTTTCCGACCCTCATCACGCAGGACGAAGGGGCTCTTCTGCATCCCAACCTCCAGTCCCTGGCTCTCACGGCCTGGATGTTGAGGGCGTAGACTTTGCCTCTTTGGGTCTGCCAGAGGGTGTCTCCCGCATCTTGCTTGCTTCCAGGAAAGACTCCACTAAGAGAAGTTACTTCTTTCATTGGAGGAGGTTTGCCGTCTGGTGTGACAGCAAGGCCCTAGATCCTCGCTCTTGTCCTACACAGACCCTGCTTGAATACCTTCTGCACTTGTCTGAGTCTGGTCTGAAGACCAACTCCGTAAGAGTTCACCTTAGTGCAATCAGTGCGTACCATTACCAAGTGGAAGGTAAGCCGATCTCAGGACAGCCTTTAGTTGTTCGCTTCATGAGAGGTTTGCTTTTGTCAAAGCCCCCTGTCAAGCCTCCTACAGTGTCATGGGATCTCAATGTCGTTCTCACCCAGCTGATGAAACCTCCTTTGAGCCACTGGATTCATGCCATCCGAAGTACTTGACCTGGAAGGTCATTTTCTTGGTGGCAGTTACTTCGGCTCGTAGAGTCAGTGAGCTGCAGGCCCTGGTAGCCAGGCCCCTTACACTAAATTTCATCACAACAGAGTAGTCCTCCGCACTCACCCTAAGTTCCTGCCAAAGGTGGTGTCGGAGTTCCATCTGAACCAGTCAATTGTCTTGCCAACATTCTTTCCCCGTCCTCATTCCTGCCCTGCTGAACGTCAGCTGCACACATTGGACTGCAAGAGAGCATTGGCCTTCTACCTGGAGCGGACACAGCCCCACAGACAGTCCGCCCAATTGTTTGTTTCTTTTGACCCCAATAGGAGGGGAGTGGCTGTAGGGAAACGCACCATATCCAATTGGCTAGCAGATTGCATTTCCTTCACTTACGCCCAGGCGGGGCTGGCTCTTGAGGGTCATGTCACGGCTCATAATGTTAGAGCCATGGCTGCGTCGGTAGCCCACTTGAAGTCAGCCTCCATTGAAGAAATTTGCAAAGCTGCGACGTGGGCTTCTGTCCACACATTCACATCCCATTACTGCCTGCAGCAGGATACCCGACGCGACAGTCGGTTCGGGCAGTCAGTTCTTCAGAACCTGTTTGGGCTTTAGGATCCAACTCCACCCCCCGAGGGCCCTGTTTGTTCTGTTCCAGGCTACACTCTCAGTTAGTTGGTAAATTTTTTAGGTCAATCTCTGTTATGTCCTCGCCGTTGCGAGGCCCAATTGACCATGGTTGTTGTTTTGAGTGAGCCTGGGGGCTAGGGATACCCCATCAGTGAGAACAAGCAGCCTGCTTGTCCTCGGAGAAAGCGAATGCTACATACCTGTAGAAGGTATTCTCCGAGGACAGCAGGCTGATTGTTCTCACAAACCCGCCCGCCTCCCCTTTGGAGTTGTGTCTTCCCTTGAAGTGTATTGTCTTGCTACATACTGGACTGGCCGGCTCGAGCCGGTTTCGGGCGGGAAGGCGGCCGCGCATGCGCGCGAGGGCTAGCAAAGGACTTTGCTAGTGAAGTTTCCGATTGGAGGGGCTGCCGTGGACGTCACCCATCAGTGAGAACAATCAGCCTGCTGTCCTCGGAGAATACCTTCTACAGGTATGTAGCATTCGCTTTATCTCTCTGGTGTTTCAATTCCAGTGCTGTTAAATGTACATATTTTTTACCCTCTTTCATGGTAGTCCTATTATTAGGTTTCAATTTATTATTTTCAAGTTTAACTCATTTATTTAATTTATATTTATTCTTGGTTATTTTACTATTCTTATGCAGTTAACAAAATTGTAACTTTTATGTTAAACTTAACCTGCTGTAAACCATCTTGGGTGAAGCTCTTCATAAAGGCAGTTTAATAAATAAGTGCTTGTTAACACCAATTATTGGTATTTATCACCAATTTAGTGCCAAGTAGTTAATTATGGGCTCCTTTTACTAAGCAGTGGTAAGCCCAACGCTCGCTAAACAGGAAGTAATACTTCTAACGGTACCTTGAGCACTTCTTTAAAATATTTTCTAGCCATTTCAACAGGTGCAATTAGAGCTAATCTTGATGAATTCAAGATCCTTAAGGAGTTTTTCCCCCCCATATACTCCATTTTCTTACTAGTATAGTTCTTATCCTTAAGAAGAGTTCTGCAGATTTCTTGTAATTCAGAAACCTTATTCTCCAAGGTAACCACTCTGACTGTTGGTCCAATGCTTGATCCTGGACATTTACAGGCTCATTTTTGAAAGAGAAGGACGCCCATCTATTGACACAAATCGCAAGATGGGCGTCCTTCTCACACGGTCACCCAAATCGGCATAATCGAAAGCCGATTTTGGGCGTCCCCAACTGCTTTCCGTCGCGGGGATGACCAAAGTTCCAGGGGGGCGTGTTGAAGGCATAGCAAAGGCGGGACTTGGGTGTGCCTAACACATGGGCATCCTCGACCCATAATGGGAAAAAAAGGGCGTCCCTGACGAGCACTTGGACAACTTTACCTGGTCCTGTTTTTCTTACGACCAAGGCAAAAAAAAGGTGCCCGAACTGACCAGATGACCACCGAGGGAATCGGGGATGACCTCTTCTTACTCCCCCAGTGGTCACTAACCCCCTCCCACCCTCAAAAATATCTTTAAAAATATTTTGTGCCAGCCTCTATGCCAGCCTCAGATGTCATACTCAGGTCCATTGCAGCAGTATGCAGGTCCCTTGAGTAGTTTTAGTGGGTGCAGTGCACTTCAGGCAGACGGACCCAGCCCCCCCTACCTGTTACACTTGTAGTGGTAAATGTGAGCCCTTCAAAACCCACTGTACCCACATGTAGGTGCCCCCCTTCACCCATAAGGGCTATGGTAGTGGTGTACAGTTGTGGGAAGTGGGTTTGGGGGGTTTGGAGGGCCTCAGCACACAAGGTAAGGGAGCTATGCACCTGGGACCTTTTTCTGAAGTTCACTACAGTGCCCCCTAGGGTGCCCGGTTGGTGTCTTGGCATTTCAGGAGGACCAGTGCAGTACGAATGCTAGCTTCTCCCATGACCAAAGGGCTTGGATTTGGTCGTTTCTGAGATGGACATCCTCGGTTTCCATTATCGCCAAAAATTGGGGACGACCATCTTTAAGGATGACCATCTCTAAGGTCGACCTAAATTTCGCAATTTGGGCATCCCCGACTGTATTATCGAAACGAAAGATGGACACCCATCTTGTTTCAATAATATGGGTTTCCCCGCCCCTTTGCCGGGACATCCTGCGAGGAAGTCCTCAGGAAAACTTGGGCGCCCCTTTCGATTATGCCCCTCTTTGTGTTCAAATTGTAATATTTAAATTAGATGAAAACTTAGAAGCCACCTTACTCAAGGTGTACATGGCGTTCCACAGCATTTCCAGTATAACTGTCGGAAGCCTAATCAGCATGCTCACCAGTTCCTCTGAGGCCCTTTGCTACCACAATGAGTTTGAGCTGCCGATTTCTCCAGGGGAGGACGTGAAGGCCTGGAGATCCTCCAAGCACAGCACAGTAGAAAACACTGTCTCAGCCTGACCACCCTTCTGCTTGACCAACTAGAGCTTCCAGGTTGTAGTGGAGTTGACCCGGGAGGAGGGCTTAGGGAAACTCTGCATGTGTTGCTGCCGGAAGACAGAGCCCCCAGCAAGCTGAAGAGATCATCTCTACCGAGTGAATCCAGTGTGGACTGCCTCAAAGATTGGAGATTCAGTGTGGGAAGAAACTGCCAAGTCTTCCCTCTCACCGCCAGATAGGAGAGGCGCCAATCAAGTCACTTGCAGCATGCTACGGAGCTCCTGCAAGAGTGTCTATTTGGTTTGCTATCTTTGTCTCTGGCTTCTGGCTACTCTTATTGATATAATGCCTTCGTATTGTGGGTAACATTTAACATATTTTAAACTAAGGGGCCTTTTAACTAAGTCGCGTAGGCGTCTACACGTGCCCAATGCGTGTCAATTTTGAGTTACCACCCAGCTACAGCGTGGTCCTTGCAGTAATTTCATTTTTGATGTGAGTCCACTACGTGCACTGGAAAATGTTTTTATTTTTGTGTGGTTGGTAATTGGCATTTTACGCTAGTTGACCATGACCGCCCAGTTACCGCGTGAGACCTTACCGCTAGGTCAATGGCTGCGGTAAGGTCTCAGACCCAAAATGGACATTTGGCGATTTTTTACAGGTGTGCTGAAAAATTATTCTGCTTGCACCCAAAACACGCGTCTACACTACCGCAGGCCATTTTTCAGCGTGCCTTAGTAAAAGGGCCCCTAAGTTATTTCAAGAACTTACCCACACTGGAGGAGGAGTAGCCTAATGATTAGAGCACTGGGGTGACAACCAGGGCAACCACCTAGCTCAAATCCTGTTGCTGCTGCTGCTCCTTGTGATCTTGTCAAATCACTTAACCCTCCATTGCCTCAGGTACAAAGTTAAGTACATAAGTATTGCCATACTGGGAAAGACCAAAGGTCCATCGAGCCCAGCATCCTGTTTCCAACAGTGGCCAATCCAGGCCACAAATACCCGGCAAGATCCCAAAAATGTACAAAACATTTTATACTGTTTATCCCAGAAATAGTGGATTTTCCCCATTTAAAAATGGTCTATGGACTTTTCCTTTAGGAAGCCGTCCAAACCTTTTTTAAACTCCACTAAGCTAACCGCCTTTACCACATTCTCTGGCAATGAATTCCAGAGTTTAATTACATGTTGAGTGAAGAAACATTTTCTCCGATTCGTTTTAAATTTACTACATTGTAGCTTCATCGCATGCCCCCGAGTCCTAGTATTTTTGGAAAGCGTGAACAGACGCTTCACATCTACCCATTCAACTCCACTCATTATTTTACAGACCTCTATCATACCTCCCCTCAGCCGCCTTTTCTCCAAGCTGAAGAGCCCTAGCTCGTTGTGAGCACTCTAGGGACAGGAAAATACTTAGTGTATTTGAATGTAACTCATCTTGAACTACTACAGAAAAAGGTGTGACGTAAATCCAAATAAATAAATGCATTTTTGCTTGTTCAGTGCATATGGAAGCAACAGTGTGCTAGCAAGTGCAGAAAATGTAACATTCATTAAATGTTAAATTTTCTGCACAAATGTCTACAACACATATTTAGAGACTGCTTGTGGTGATTACAGTTAAGATTTTGTATTTTACATTGGCACCTGCTGTAGAACTTGTAGACTGTATAATAAGGTGATTTTGTTAAAGCCAAAAGAATTAATGGAGAATTCTCTAGAGAAATCTGATTAATCAGCTCTGATGACGATCACGGTCTGGAGTTCTAGGAAGGCCAGTAATATACTAGGAAATGGCGCACAGGGAGGCTGAACTCGCTGGAAAGGCAAGCTAGGAATTGGCTGAGTAAAGCCATTTATTCTTCAGAGAGCAAGGCAACAAGCTGCTGGACCTGAGGGAAACCTAAACGATCAATTCTGCTTAACCCCTTGAACCGCAGAATACACTTGTCGTCTCCGGTGACTCCAAGGTGAAACGGCATCTTCTCAGTGAACCGGCGAGAACATCAGCAACACAGTGAAGCAGAAATGGTGGAAGAAATATGCTAACAACAGTTCTAATGGGCTGTTGTCTGCATTGTCGAGATAAAAAGCTTCTATTCCTGCAGCGTACCATATGGTACATTAACTTCAGGCTCAAAATAAGATTTTTTTTTTTTTTTTTTTTACTGAGATGTAAAAGTAATTGTTCCCCTAATAACATATGACAACAGGGAAATGCTCAGAATTAGTAGTGGCACATTTCTAATCTGTTCTAATGCATAAAGTGAATAATTCTCTTTAAATGATGTGTTAAATCTTAAAGGTGCAGTCCTCTGGTATTGGACGCCAAATTGAATCTATGTTACAAATTAGCGGAGCCCTGCAGCAGGAATAAATTACACTCCCCAGCCTGCTGGAATACTGCTGGTATTCACTTATATTTTATTTTGCTGCTTAAATGAAATTACGGAGGCACATGTGGTGAAGAAACTGACTCGAATGCACTACAAACCATCCCCAGAGCTTTTGAAGTGCTCCCAGCATTTTTAACAATTTTTTTTTCTTAATTAATGGATGCGAGAATAGGAAACTCTATCAAGTCCACAGGAACACTGGGTCCTTTTGATTTTTCTTAAACACAATCTTCGCTGACCCCTGTACCCATAAATCCTGGTGCTTAGGTGCCTTTCGGGACAAGTAATAAAAAGGAAATGCAAGGGCTGTGTAGCGGATTAGAGCAGGATGTGGCAACAGCTTGACAAGAGAAACTCGCGGGTTGATATGGATCCTATTGACTACATATAACCTATGAGGAAATAAATCCTTGGAAAAGGTTTAGTCAGAGAAAACTGGTGGCATAATAGAGGGGAAGTACCCTGAATACCCATATAAGTAAGCCAGTGCCGGGCAGACTTCTATAGTCTGTGCTCTGAAAATGGCAAGGACAGCTCAAGGTCATGTTATATCACATCATATTATATGCTATCAGTTATCTTCTTGGGCAGACTGGATGGACAGTGCAGATCTTTATCTGCCGTCATCTATTATGTTACTATCTTGCTTATTTTCGAATGAGAAGGCCGGCCATCTTCCGACACAAATCACCACGCCCGCCCCTACCCCTCTGTCGCACATGCACACAAACTTCCTTGCGATGACTACACCCATGCTGCTACCCTCCCCACCCCTGACTGGCTCCGCCAATCCCCCTCTGTGCACGTCGCCCCCCCCCCCTCGAAAATCACCTACCCTGCACCCCACCCTCTCTCTGACTCACAGACACATTCTCTGACCCACACACTCTGTCGGTATCTCACACACACAGTGAATCATTCTCTCTCTCACACAGCCTCGCTGTGTCTCTCTGTCTGTGACACACACACACACACACACACAATCGACATTCTGTCTTTCTCCCACACACTGTCGGCCCACACACATACACACTCTGTCACAGTCTATCACTCACACACACACACAGTCTCTCTCTCTCACACACATTCACACACACACATACACACGCTCGCACATTCACTCTCACACACACACACACAGTCTCTCTCACACAGTCTCTCACACACATTCACACACACACATACACACGCTCGCACATTCACTCTCTCTCACACACAGTCACTGTCAAACACACTCTGTCAAACATACACACTGAAAGGAAAACCTTGCTAGCGCCCGTTTCATTTCTTACAGAAACGGGCCTTTTTTACTAGTAAATAAATAAAATACTATCTCAGTAAGTGGACCTATTACAAAGGCGCACTAGCGTTTTTAGCATGCGCTAAATGCTAGAGATGCTACTGTACCTTTGTAAAAGACCCCCTAAGTCATTTCATTGTTTAACTAACTTACAATAATCAATTACATTCATTTCAACATTATTGGATTGCGACTGTCATGGATATCTCACTGTAATTTGCCATCTTTTTATCTGGATTCTCAGACACCTCTTTTTGAGGTAGGTGCTCTAGAACAGTACCAGCTTTCCCATGCTAGTGAATTCCCTGCAACCTATGTAAAAAAAGAATCCAGTAGTGACAGACTTGTTCTGCTATAATACTGCACTTCAGAAGCAGTCTGAAAAAGAGACAAACCAAATATATATATATATATTTTTTTTTTCATTCAAAACTAGCAGAAGCAGACACACTTGAAAAACCACAGCAAATGAATTTCTGTTCTCTGTCCCCAATTCTACCATGCTTTAGTTAAATTCAGTTTTCAGTTATGAACTGTCAGCATTTTTTGTCACAAATGGAAAGCATTGAAACTATCCTTATATGAGAATGCTGGTGCAACATAATTACAGGGCAACAGGAAAAAGGTCAGCTTTGCTGTTCCTGCTCAGTGGCTTAGCTATGGGGGGGGGGGGGGGGGGGGCACAGGCTCACCCATTCTTGGCTCAGGCCCACCCAGCGGTTGCACCATACTGCTGTCTCCCCTCTTTCCTCTGTGACATCTCAGCATCTGTCCTCCTGTCTCTGAACCCTGTCTCTCCTTGGTGTACCTTACAGGCATCCCCAGCACCTGCAGTGATTCATTTTTGCTGCTTGCGCTAGGCCCACAGACTTACGTCTGCTGCGTCCCGCCCTCGCTAATGTCATTGCCTATTTCTTGTCTAGCGGAACACAGCAGATGGAAGCCTGCAAGACCGGCACAAACAGCAAAAATGAATCGCAGCAGGTACCATGAATGCCTGTAAGGTACTCTGGGGAGGGACGGGGTTCAGAGACAGGAGGGCAGATGCCGGGTTGCCATGGAGGAGAGAAGGAAGAGATGTTAGATGGGATGGGAGGAGAGGACAGGAGAGAAGAGAATCGCGGGACACGGATGGGAGGGCAGGGGAGAATCCCTGGACATGGAGGGGAGGCGAGGGAAGGGAAGAATCGCAGGACATGGAGGGGAGGGAAGGGCAGGGGAGAGATTTTAAAAAATCGCTTAAGATGAAACAGTCTATTTTGGGGGGGGGGGGGTTCTGGGAATTGAGTCAGCACTTAAGGGCTCTTTTACTAAGGAGCATAAGCGCCTACGCGCATGCCCCGGGGCGGTAATTCTAGTTTTGATGTGCATCCAAGACACGTGGCAGAAAATATTTTCTATTTTCTACCACGTGGCGCTAACTGGGCGGTAAGCGGCAGTGTACGTGAGCTGATGATTACCGCCTGGTTAACGTGTGAGACCTTACTACTAAGTCAATGGGTGGCGGGAAGGCCTTAGGCCCGAAATGGATGCGCATTCGTTTTAATTTTGCCGCACAACCATTTTCAGCCACAAAAAAAGGCCTTATTTTTTTACAGGCGTGCTGAAAAATAGACCTGCGTGTGTCTAATACATGCACCGACACCAGCGAGGGCCATTTTTCAGCATGCCTTAGTAAAAGGGTCCCTTAGTTTGAGTGCACTGGACAACACACAACCTTCATCCCTTCCGACCCTCCATATTTACCTCATTCGACCACTATACAACCTTGTATTTGTTATCAACCGACTGTGCAAACACCCAACGGTACTATGTAAGCCACATCGAGCCTGCAAATAGGTGGGAAAATGTGGGATACAAATGCAATAAATAAATAAGGTAACTGCTTAAATTGGCCCACATAAAACACAGCCCTAATTTTGTCCAGTTTTACTTATCCACTTGAAGGCTGAATATTGCCATCCTTTTGCACATACCTGGATATGTAGGAATAAATTCTATAAATGGCACTGAAATGGCACGCTATTGTATACACGGCACTCCAACTTAGGCACTGTTTAAAGAATAGTGCTTAGTGCCGGGAACCAGGACTACTTTTAGGCGTGACCATTTACACCACTGAAATCCTGGTGTAAATCCCCGCATCTAAATTAGGCACAGATCCCCTTTATTCTATAGCTATGAACGTAAATTAAAGGAATGTCTCTGATCCATCCATTACCCTCCCATGGCCGCACCCCCTTTTTGGACCCCAGAGTTATGGCTATGTACGGATCTCCAAAAAGATATAGCGGAATATCCAGATCTCGCCAGAGAAACACAAAAGAGACGCAAAGCTTTTTTTAGCATTGCACCAAAAGACTTTGGGTATTGGAGCTAATTTTATGCTCAAATTTCCATGTATATGTCGAATTCAGTTTCAATCAAAAAATTATCAATTCTTTGAACCTAAACAGAAGATTTCCTGATTCCTAAAGAAGAAGAAAATGTGAATGTGATAGTCAAGTAACAGAACGAAACACTATCCAGCTTATTTTCGAAAGAGAAAGACGCCCATATTTCGACCCAAATCGGGAGATGGGCGTCCGTTTCCCGTGGGCACCCAAATCGATATAATTGAAACCCAATTTTTGACGTCCTCAACTGCAGTCTGTCACAGAGACGAACAAAGATCATGGGGCGTGGCGAAGGCGGGACTGGGGCGTGGTTATTGGCTGAGGAGAGATGGGCGTCTTTAGCTAATAATTTAGTTTCCATTATCGCTAAAAAAAAAAAACGCCCATCTCAGAAGGGACCAAATCCATGGCATTTGGTTCGTCCAAGCCGTATTTTTGAAACGAAAGATGGACGCCCATCTTTTTCGATAATATGGTCTGTCCCGCCTCTTCATATACCCGTTTTCAGACATAGACTCCCATAGAGATGGGCATTCGCGTTCGATTATGCCCCTCCACATAAGATAGCTAGGAGGAAGATAATGGGTCAGCAGCACTTCCAGTTTGATTTAATATTTGTTTTGAAGTAATTTTCTTAATTTCTTGGATCTGTATTTCTGTAATGTTTAGGACAAAAATGATAAAAGTATATTTCAATTTCTGTTAAAAGAATTTAGACTATTGTAAAGTTTATTACAAATTGCAATATTATATTGTTTTGTGCTGTATAATAATATAATAAGAAATTAAATACAAAAGTTAAAAAAAAAAAAAGACGTAGCAGAATCAGAAAAGATTCACAGAAGAGTGCCCAAAATGATTCAATTTTTTTTATGTATACATTTGAATTGCAAATACATTTTTTTTAAAAATGAAAGGATTAACTGTACTGGTTAGAGGGATACCAGTCTGTTCATAACAAAATTAATACAGGACTCTAGCCAATTAGCCAGGGCATGCTTTGCCACTGAAATTCTTAATCTCTTGGAGTCAAAGGAGATGAAAAGCTATACCGCTAGAGGAGTGAGCACTGGACTTTGATCCTGCCCTTGGACCACACTGGACCACCAGGCGTCTATATGGTAGGCCTAGAGAGCCTTCAGAGAGGGTGGGGTTGGGCGTTGGAGGCTTGATCGGTCCTTTTACACTTCGGGGGTAGGTGAGAAGGGGAATCGAGATCATGCAGGAGTGAGGGGGCACCAGGAAGGCTGATGCCACAAACTGGAAATTAACCAGACACCCGACAACATTCAGACCAGCTGAAGTTACGACAGCCGTTTTTGCTGTCCTAATTGTAGCTACTTACTTAACCTGTTAATAGTCTGAATATGGCCACTAGGCACCTAGGTGCGTCCAAAACATGTCAATTTGGATCTACCGCCCGGCTACCGCGTGCCCCGGATGGTAATTCCATTTTTGACATGCGTACAAAACACGCGGTAGAAAATATTTTCTATTTTCTACTGCTTGGCGCTTACCCGGTAGGAAGTTCCAGTTTACGTGTGCTGACGCTTCCCGCCTGGTTAGCTGTGAAACCTTACTGCCAAGTCAACGGGAGGCGGTAAGGTCTCGGGCCGAAAATGGACGTACGCTTGTTTTAATTTTGCCGCACGTTCATTTTCGTTCACAACGAAAAAGGCTTTTTTCCCCAGGCACGCTGAAAAATGGACCTGCAGGCGTCCAAAACACGCACCTACATCAGCGCGGGCCTAAGTACTGGCTCCTTCCAAGCTTCACCCATGGACCACCCTGGCACTAATTGGACAATACACTGGTGGTCTGCGGTGATATTCAGCAGCACTGTTCATTTAAGGGCTGCTTAATATCATTACTTAAGTGGTCATGAGTGATTTAATCGGGCAGGAGCCTTTCCTGCCTGGTTAAATTGCTTTGAATGTCAAATGGACCCTTTCCATATGTGCTTTGCTTAACACGATGTATTCTTACAATATATGTTCAAAATGTTTAAGTCCACACCACATTACCATACCTCGGGCCAGAAAGGCAAGTTCTTGCTTGTTAAAAGGTTGTTCATTTTCAAGATGCATGTGAAAAGAAAGCCAAGCAGAGGCTAAAAGAGCAAACTCCTGAAAAAGCAACAAACACAGCTTGTATCATTTTGCACATCCAATACTAATGCAAACAGTTTAATCAACTGCGTTGCAAAAATGTATATGGAAATAGCATGCATCAGGGTTTGTGCTAATGTTAAATTTAGTTTATATCCTAGCTGTACTGAAAGAACAGAGCTAAGTGCCTGCTGCCACCTGGGAAGTGCAGTAATTTTAACATTACTGCATTCGACTGAATTGCATAATCCTGCTCATGGAAACGCTGGGAAAGTACAAACACCACGGGTACAGAGTGTATTTTGCATGTCAGTTGAAAATGTATTATTTCTACATCTTTCTCATTTCATCTGTAATGGTCTTGGTATTTATTTTTAATGCAGTTCATTTGTGATCTCATTGAGGAGAATGAGAGCCAGATTGACCTTGGGTTAGTGTTAAAGTAGATATGCAAATCAGCTGATGAAATATGGATACATTCTGTCAGTGGTGATCTGAATTTTCTGGCTGAATCAGTTGATCGCATGCAATCTTAATACAGGACACAAACATGGAAACAGAGAAAATGATAGCCGATAAAGACCATCAGGTTCATTTTCTAAAGGGATCGCCGGCGATCTTCCAACACAAATCGGGAGATTGCCGGCGATCTCCTGATCCCGGCCAAATCGGTATTATCGAAAGCCGATTTTGGCCGGCTTAAACTGCTGTTTCGTCGCGGCGCCGGCCAACCTTCAAGGGGGTGTGTTGGTAGGGTAGTGAAGGCGGGACGAGATGGTCGGCTTCGCCTTATAATGGAAAAAAAGAGGCCGGCTCGAACGAGCATTTCACTGGCCGGATTTGGTCCATTTATTTTAGGACCAAGTTTGGAAAAAGTGCCCCAACTGACCAGATGACCACAAGAGGGAAGCGGGGATCACCTCCCCTTACTCCCCCAGTGGTCACCAACCCCTTCCCACCCAAAAAAATAAATAAAACTTTTTTTGCCAGCCTGAAATGTCATAGCCAGCTCCTTGACAGCAGTATGCAGGTCCCTGGAGCAGTTTTTAGTGGGTGCAGTGCACTTCAGGCAGGTGGACCCAGGCCACCCCCCCTACCTGTTCCACTTGTGGTGGTTAATGTAGAGCCCTCCAACCCCCCCCAACCCACTGTACCCACATGTAGGTGCCCCCCTTCACCCCTTAAGGCTATGGTAATGGTGTAGAGTCGTGGCAAGTGGGTTTTGGGGGGGATTTGGGGGGCACAACACACAAGGTAAGGGTGCTATGCACCTGGAAGCTTTTTTTAAAAATGTTTTTTTAAGTGCCCTCTATGGTGCCCGGTTGGTGTCCTGGCATGTGAGGGGGGCCAATGCACTACAAATACTGGCTCCTCCCACGCCCAAATGCCTTGCATTTTGCCGCGTTTGAGATGGCCGGGCCCGGTTTCCATTATGGCTGAAAAACGAAGCCGGCCATCTCATATAAACCCGGCGATCCTTCTCTAAACCCGGCAAGTGATTTGGCCAGCGTCAAGCATATTTCGAAAATACACTTGACTCTGCCCGCTTACGGTGCCAGCCCGAAGGTGGCTGGCCATCGATTTGGCTGGCGCCATTCGATTATGCCCCTCTATATGGCCTATCCAATCTGCCCATCCGTACCAACTATTAATCTCTACTATCCCTTCCTCTCTCTTAGAGATCCTCCATGCCTTCTTGAATTCAGATACAGTCCTTGACTCCAATGGGAGGCCATTTTAAGTGTTCACCATATTTTCTATATAAAAGTATTGCCTTACATTATCCCCTTTCACCTTCTTTCTATATCCCCCCCCCCCCCAACCCCGTTCCAGAGTTTCCTGTCAGTTGAAAGAGGTCTGATTCCATTGTATTTATGCCACAGAGTTATTTATAAATATCTGTATCATATCCCACCTTTCTTCAAAAGTACACATATTGAGATTTTTAAGCATGTCTCCATATGCTTTATGATGAAAACCACCGACCATTTCAGTAGCCAGTTCTAGACCGACTCCATCCTTTGTATCTTTTTGAAAGTGTGTTCTTCAGAATTGTATACAGTACTCTAAATGAGGGCTCACCAGAGACTTCTACAGAGATACTATTACCTTGTTTTTGCTGCTGGCCATTCCTCTCCCAAAGTACTCAAGCATTCTTCTTGCTTTTGCCATTGTTTTTATCTCTCTGGTCAGATACAATCACGCCCCCCCCCAAAAAAAAAATTTTGCTGCTCTTTCATGTACAGAAGTACTTCATCCCCTATATTGTATTGTTCCCTTAGATTTTTGTAATCCAAATGCATGACCCTGAATTTTTATACAACTTTCCTCATAGTATACTGCACCTCCTCCCTTTCTCCCTACCCTGTCCTTCCTGAATAGATTATTGCCCAGTATAACTATATCTCAGTCATGGTTCTCTGTGACTGACATAGAGGGGCATAATTGAACGGGGCGCCCAAGTTTTCATGAGGGCGTCCTCGCAGGACGGCCCCATAAAGGGGCGGGGCAACCCGTATTATCAAAACAAGATGGGCGTCCATCTTTCATTTCGATAATACAGTTGGGGACGCCCAAATCATGAAATTTAGGTCAACCTTAGAGATGGTCGTCCCTGATTTTTGGCGATAATGGAAACTGAGGATGCCCATCTCAAAAACAACCAAATCCAAGCCATTTGGTCGTGGGAGGAGCCAGCATTCGTAGTGCACTGGTCCCCCTCACATGCCAGGACACCAACCGGGGGCACTGTAGTGGACTTCAGAAAAAGCTTCTAGGTGCATAGCTCCCTTACCTTGGGTGCTGAGCCCCCCCACCCAAAACCCACAACTATACACCACTACCATAGTCCTTAGGGATGAAGGGGGGGCGCCTACATGTGGGTACAGTGGGTTTGTGGTGGGTTGTGGAGGGCCCGCATTTACCACAACAAGTGTTACAGGTAGGGTGGGCATGGGCCTGGGTCCGCCTGCCTGAAGTACCCTGCACCCACTACAACTGCTCCAGGTACCTGCATACTGCTGCGATGGACCTGAGTATGGCATTTGAGGCTGGCAAAAAAGTATTTTTAAACTTTTTTTGAGGGTGGAGTAAGGGAAGGTGATCCCTGATTCCCTCTGGTGGTCATCTGGTCAGGTCGGGCACCTTTTTGATGCTTGGTCATGAAAAAAAATGGACCAAGTAAAGTCGCCCATGTGTTTGTCAGGGACGCCCTTCTTTTTTCCATTATCGGCCGAGGATGCCCATCTCCTAAACAAGCACCAGTCCCACCTTTGCTACACTGCCGATACGCTCCCGTGAACTTTGGTCATCCCCACGATGGAAAGCAGTTGAGGGCGCCCAAAATTGGCTTTCGATTATGCCGATTTGGGCGACCTTGCGAGAAGGACACCCATTTCCCGATTTGTGTCGGAAGATGGGCTCCTTTCTCTTTCGAAAATTCACCTGTTAATGTCTAAGTTAGTCTCTTCCTTCACTACATAAGTAATGCCACACTGGGAAAAGACCAAGGGTCCATCGAGCCCAGCATCCTGTCCATGACAGCGGCCAATCCAGGCCAAGGGCACCTGGCAAGCTTCCCAAACGTACAAACATTCTATACATGTTATTTCTGGAATTGTGGATTTTTCCGAAGTCCATTTAGTAGTGGTTTATGGAAACCGTCTAACCCCTTTTTAAACTCTGCCAAGCTAACCGCCTCCACCACGTTCTCCGGCAACGAATTCCAGAGTTTAATTATGCGTTGGGTGAAAGATTTTCTCCAATTTGTTTTAAATTTACTACACTGTAGTTTCATCGCATGCCCCCTAGTCCTAGTATTTTTGGAAAGTGTGAACAGACGCTTCACATCCACCTGTTCCACTCCACTCATTATTTTATATGCCTCTATCATGTCTCCCCTCAGCTGTCTCTTCTCCAAACTGAAAAGCCCTAGCCTCCTTAGTCTTACTTCATAGATCCAAAACCTTATTTTTCATACTACAGTCATTAGTGTACACAGCTTTCCAGATGTTCCCTTTCCCCTAATTCTATAGAGGATTTTAGGGGCTTATTTTCAAAACAAAAGATAACGTCCAACGAGCAGCAGATAGACTTTTATTTTTTTGCCAAAACGTCCAAATCGGTATTTTCAAAATCCATTTTTAAGACGGTTTTCTATGCAGTTCATCTGCAGTGCATCCAAAGCATGAGGGGGAGTGTTGGGAGCGGGATTTGGGCATTCTCAAAACTTGGATGTTTTTTTGCCATAATGGAACAATGTAAAAACGCCCAGGGCTAAAAGTTAGATGTTTTGGTCTAGACCTCAGGTGAAGGTATCTGAAATAAATGGAGGATCTTCATAATCTTCAGGCTCAGAAATGTTAGGCCTTATATTTAAAGAATGTATGCTCCTTGGTTTCAGAGTTATACTCCTAAATTGGCCTCTTTGAAAAAGTTGAGCTCTTAAATTTATGCTATTAAGCCTAAATTTATGCAATATTTTCAGCCAAATTTAGGAGCTTAAGAACTACTGGTTCTGTCATACACCCCAGAATTCTGTATAGGTTGCCCAAAGTTGAGTAAGTTGGGTGCAGATTACAGATCCACAGGCAAACCAATTAGCTAATTAGGTGATTATTGGTGCTAAAAAGCAATTAATTAGCAGTAATTAGAATTAATGCATGGATCTGCCCTAGCCCTTTTCTATATTATGTGTGCCTGATTTTCATAGTAGACAACTCCAAAGTGGGCATGGCCATGGGAGGGGCAGGGTAGGTCAGGGGCATTCCCAGAAATTAGGTGTGATCTGGTAGAATACCTGCATTTGCACACTCGTGCCTAACTATGCTTAGCTAGTATTCTGTAAAGATCTTTCCACACAGAGCAAGAAAGGAACACAAAGGGCTCTTAAGAACGGAACAAGCTCTCTTTATTGATGACCCAACACAGGCAGTGTTTCGGCATGTACTAACACCTACCTCAGTTGATGTTTGTGTGGTTAATCGCATTACAGTGATATGTCACCATAAAAGTCCATTCGAAGGTCAGAAAATATTCTTGTAACAATTCAGGATGCCGAAAAACGTGCATTTTTCAGTGACCTGAATTGTTACACTGTAATGTATGTCAGGTCATCAATAAAGAGTGCTTGTTCTGTTCTTGAACATGCATACCTTGGAGGAAAGGAGAAACAGGGGTGACATAATATAGACGTTCAACTATTTGAAAGGCATTAATCCGCAAACAAACCTTTTCCGGAGATGGGAAGGTGGTAGAACTAAAGAACATGAATTGAGGTTGAAGGGGGGCAGACTTAGGAGTAATGTCAGGAAGTAATTTTCACGGAAAGGATGGTGAATACATGCAATGCCCTCCATGGGAGGTGGTGGAGATAAAAACGGTAATGGAATTTAAACATGCGTGGGATAAATACAAAGGAATCCTGTTTAGAAGGGATAGAATCTTAGCGGAGATTGGGTGGCAACACCGGTAATTGGGAAACAAAACCAGTGCTGGGCAGACTTCTATGGTCTGTGCCCTGATCGTGACTGAATAGATAAGGATGGGCTAGAGTGTAAATTTTAAGGTGCTTCGATGTTAGCTTCAGAACAGTAACGGTACTGTGCTGGGCAGACTTCTATGGTCTGTGCCCTGAGAAAGGCAAGGACAAATCAAACTCGGGTATACATATAAAGTATCAAATACCATGTAAAATGAGTTCATCTTGTTGGGCAGACTGGATGGACCGTACAGGTCTTTATCTGCCATCATTTCCTATGTTACTATGTTATATGTTACTATGTTCTTGAGAGCCTTTTGTGCTCCTTTTTGGACTATTTTGCTGTGTACTTTGACCCTCTCCGTTGCATGTTGCACACAGAGCGCCATTTACAGAACACTACCTTAGCACGCATCATTTTAGCACTTATCCTTGGGCTTAATTTTACAGAATCTAGCCCACAGTATCTGCCTCTCATCAAGTTCTCAAAAAAGATAGAGAAAAGAAAATGAATCATGTAACAAGTCAATTGCAAGACTTGTCTAATATCCATACACTACTATCCACCATTTAGACATTTATAAAAACTACTAACTTAATAAAAGCAAAAGACACACAAAAACAACTTAGCTTCATTAGATGATAACCGTCTATAGGAAGAAGCTCATTTTATTGAGGTGGAAAGGTTATACAGTAATTGATCCATCATTAACTGAAGATAAAGTAGCCAGTAGAGCGTGCTTTAGTGACTCCATATAGCATCATTAACCTAACTGCATATTAAGAGGACTAAAGATCTATGTAATTATCATTTGCTTTGTTCCAGTCTTCTAAGCACTGGCGTTTTAACCAGAAATATGGAGCAGTCTGCTCAGCTTTCACAGCTGGTTCTCTGAGAAGAATAGAGTGGCACAGGATAGAATTGGTGCCAGCAGTTCCTCCAGTCACGGCATAAAATATCGCAAGGTATTTTATAGCAATAATCACTTGCCTTTCCAACCCCCTAAATGTGGAGGAGTGGCCTAGTGGTTAGAGTGGTGAACTTTGGTCCTGGGGAACTGGGTTCGATTCCCACTGCCGGCACAGGCAGCTCCTTGTGACTCTGGGCAAGTCACTTAACCCTCCATTGCCTCAGGTACAAATAAGTACCTAAGCCACATTGAGCCTGCCATGAGTGGGAAAGCGCAGGGTAAAAAAACCAAAAAGCAAGCTACATTCAGGTAAACTCTGGTATTTCCTTTTCTCAGACACAGTTCCTTCGAAGCTGAGCGTGAGTCCTCCAGCTACAGTCCTGCCAGTGGGAGGTGCAATTTCACTACTGAGGGACGGGCAAGCTCTGCAGGACTTCAGGGAACCTGCTTGTCCCAAGTGATTGAAAAGACAAGATTGAAGCACCGCCCCCCCGCCCCCCCCCCCCCCCCCCCCCCCCCCCCCCCCACTGGCAGCAATGTAGTTGGAGGACTCCTGCTCAGCATAGAGGAACCAGTGATCCCAGAGGGCTTGCTGTCTAAGAGCTACTACTACTACTACTATTTAGCATTTCTATAGCGCTACAAAGCATATGCAGCGCTGCACAAACATAGAAGAAAGACAGTCCCTGCTCAAAGAGCTTACAATCTAATAGACAAAAAATAAATAAAGTAAGCAAATCAAATCAATTAATGTGAACGGGAAGGAAGAGAGGAGGGTAGGTGGAGGTGAGTGGTTACGAGTCAAAAGCAATGTTAAAGAGGTGGGCTTTCAGTCTAGTTTTAAAGGTGGCCAAGGATGGGGCAAGACGTAGGGGCTCAGGAAGTTTATTCCAGGCGTAGGGTGCAGCGAGACAGAAGGCGCGAAGTCTGGAGTTGGCAGTAGTGGAGAAGGGAACAGATAAGAAGGATTTATCCATGGAGCGGAGTGCACGGGAAGGGGTGTAGGGAAGGACGAGTGTGGAGAGATACTGGGGAGCAGCAGAGTGAGTACATTTATAGGTTAGTAGAAGAAGTTTGAACAGGATGCGAAAACAGATAGGGAGCCAGTGAAGGGTCTTGAGGAGAGGGGTAGTAGGAGTAAAGCGACCCTGGCGGAAGATGAGACGGGCAGCAGAGTTTTGAACCGACTGGAGAGGGGAGAGGTGACTAAGTGGGAGGCTAGCAAAAAGCAGATTGCAGTAGTCTAAACGAGAGGTGACAAGGGTGTGGATGAGGGTTTTGGTAGAGTGCTCAGAAAGAAAGGGGCGGATTTTACGGATGTTGTAAAGAAAGAAACGACAGGTCTTGGCAATCTGCTGGATATGAGCAGAGAAGGAGAGAGAAGAGTCAAAGATGACCCCAAGGTTTCGAGCTGAGGAGACAGGGAGAATGAGAGAGCCATCAACAGAAATAGAAAACGGGGGGAGCGGGGAGGTGGGTTTGGGGGGGAAAATGAGAAGCTCAGTTTTGGTCATATTTAATTTCAGGTGGCGTTGAGACATCCAGACAGCAATGTCAGACAAGCACGCTGAAACTTTGGTTTGGATGCAAGGTGAGATATCAGGGGTAGAAAGGTAGATTTGGGAGTCATCAGCATAGAGATGGTAGGAAAAGCCATGGGATGAGATTAATGAACCAAGGGAAAAAGTGTAGATAGAAAAGAGGAGGGGACCAAGAACAGAACCCTGAGGTACGCCGACAGGCAGAGAGATAGAAGTAGAAGAGGATCCACCAGAGTGAACACTAAAGGTGCGGAGGGAGAGGTAGGAAGAGAACCAGGAAAGGACAGAGCCCTGGAATCCAAGTGAGGACAGGGTATCGAGAAGTATGCTGTGATTGACAGTGTCAAAAGCAGCGGAAAGATCAAGAAGAATGAGGATGGAATATTGACCTCTGGATTTAGCCAGTAATAGGTCATTGGAGACTTTAGTAAGCGCAGTTTCGGTTGAGTGGAGAGGGCGAAAACCAGATTGTAGTGGG
The DNA here is from genome assembly GCF_901765095.1 of Microcaecilia unicolor. Lineage (NCBI taxonomy): Eukaryota > Metazoa > Chordata > Amphibia > Gymnophiona > Siphonopidae > Microcaecilia > Microcaecilia unicolor. The sequence goes on from NC_044043.1 coordinate 35,905,609, forward strand.
TCAAGAATAGCATGTGAGGAGAGAAAATCAAGGCAGCGGCGGTGAACAGCACGCTCAAGTAATTTGGAGAGAAAAGGAAGGAGGGAGATGGGTCGGTAATTAGAGGGACAAGTAGGGTCGAGTGAAGGCTTCTTAAGGAGAGGTGTGACCACAGCATGTTTAAAGGCAGCAGGGACAGTCGCAGTGGAAAGTGAGAGGTTGAGAATGTGACAGATAAAAGGAGTAAGAGCAGGAGAGATGGCATTAAGAAGGTGGGTGGGAATGGGATCAGAGGAACAGGTGGTACATTTTGAGGAAGAAAGGAGAAGTGTAGTTTCCTCAATAGTAACTTCAGGAAAGGAGGAAAGGGAATGAGGGGAAGGAGAGAGAGGGGAACGGACTAGTGGAGGGAGAGGTGGTGAGGTAGAGAAAGCAAGGTTTATCTTTTGAACCTTGTTGTGAAAGAATTCAGCAAAGGTCTGAGGAGATAATGAAGGGGGAGTTGGGGGAGGGGGCACCTTGAGGAGAGAGTTCAATGTGGTGAAGAGAAGTCGAGGATTAGAGCCAAGAGAGTTGGTCAGTTGGATATAATAGTCCTGTTTGGCACGTAAAAGAGCAGATTGGAAGGAGGTCAGCATGAACTTAAAGTGTAAGAAATCAGCAAGGGCCCGAGATTTCCGCCAGAGGCGTTCGGCGGAGCGGGTACAGGAACGTACCAAGGGCACTCAGTTTTTTATAAGTGGCCTATGCAGAAACTTGTCAAAAGCTTTGTTAAAATCTAAGGGGCCCTTTTACTATGGCGCACAGGTGCCTACACGCATCCAATGCGCATCAAATTGGAACTATCGCCTGGCTACCGTATGCCCCGGGCGGTAATTCCATTTTTTACATGCATCCAACACATGCTGTAGAAAAATATTTTCTATTTTCTACCATGTGGCGCTTACCCGGTAATAATCATCATTTTATGCACGCTGACGATTACCACCCGGTTAGCGCGTAAGATCTTACCGCTACCTCAGTGGGTGGTGGTAAGGTCTCAGGCCAAAAATGGATGCGTGCTGGTTTTAATTTTACCGCACGTCCATTTTCGGCCAGAAAAAAGGGCCTTTTTTCCAGGCGTGCTGAAAAATGGACCTGCGCGTGTCCAAAACATGCGCCTACACCAGCACAGGCCATTTTTTGGCACACCTTAGTAACAGGGCCCCTAAGTACACTACATCCAGTGCTCTCCCTTGATCCAATTGTCTGGTTACCAAGTCAAAGAAATTAATGAGATTTGTATGACAAAACCTACCTTTTACCATCTTCTTTTACAAACTCAAAACAGGGAAAACTCAAACCAGAGAAAACTAGTTCTCAACTCAATTACAGTAAAGTGGCGCTTTTTGCATAGGACAGTGGTTCCCAAACCTGATCCTGAAGGCACCCCAGCCAATCAGGTTTTCCATATATCCGCAATGAATATTCATGAGATAGATTTGCTTGCAGTGGAGGCAGTGCATGCAAATCTCTCTCATGAATATACATTGTGGGTATCCTGAAAACCTGACTGGCTGGGGTGCCTTCAGGATCAGGTTTGGGAACCACTGGCTTAGGAGGAATACTGGTTAAAAGGTTTTTCAGATCATAATGCAATGAAGAATAATTTCAACTGTGATCTTTGTACCCTTATGGGAATGTACGCTGTTGCTGTAAAAACAAAAATTAAAATGAAAGGCTATGTTTAAAATAATTTTAACAGTGGGAAGTGGACCAATGACTCCAGGACGCTGAGACTGTGGTGGTATATAAAGGAGCAAACTTTATTGTAGACGGATTTCAGTGTGTAAGCTGTTGAAGTATTTCAATAGGACGGGCGGTTATCATTCATCGGTAAACAAGTTGTAGAATCTCCTGCCTCTATTTGGCCAGCGACAAACTTCTGAGGCAGGCCTGTGGCCGAAACACAGTACTGTGTCGAGTCTACAATAAAATTTGCCCCTTTATATACCACCACAGTCTCAGCGTCCTGGAATCATTGGTCCACTTCCCACTTTTTTTTATCTGTATCTTTACCTCGTGGGATTTTGTGTTCATCCACTTAGGTGGATAGCCTACCCCGATATAAAATAATTTTAAACAATCCAATGTGTTTTCTCACACGTCTCAAGGCAAGCTGCAGATTTCTACAGCTCAAACAAGGCTGAAATCTTCTCAGTTTTTGAGTATGTACATCCTTAACACAAAGGAAATGATGCAATGTTTAGTATTTTGGATGCCTTGACTCGAATTTCAAGGAGAGCGAAGCATGATGACTTGACGTTGTGTGCTCTAAAATTACAGTTGTGCAAGGATGATTTCTCAGCAATTAAATATTTACTTTCTGCCTTCCTGCCAAAAACGCACATATTCTGTGAGATGTGGGAAGTGAAATCCACATAGAGATAAGCGATGAGTTTAATATTTTCCCCACCATTTTAAAAGCATTATAGTCATCATTGCATACGTATATTACCACCTACGTCCAAAAGAGAAATGGAGTCATTTTTAGTTCAGTGTTACGAGCCTGCACAGAAAGCTTTTAATTCTTTTGTTCTGTATCAGGTGTCTATCACATATGGCTATTGATAGTGTGATTAATATTGCTATTTAGATTTAATTAATAAATTGATTCAGAGCACAATAATTAGTAAAGCATGTCTACATATTATTAGCATCACTAATTATATCATCGCTCACTTTAACTGTTAGAAACGTGCCATCAAGTCGATACTAATGACTGATTAATGATGTGAATTTAAGTCCTTATGACTCAGTCACGTGTGAAATTGTATGTTAAGGTGAGGAAGGGCACAGAATTAAACTTGTCTGAAGCGGTAATTTTATCATGTTAATTACAGCTGGGTAAATGGGAAAAATAGCACCCGATGATAATGTAGGCCTGAAGCACGTACCCTGCGGAGGTTGTTTTTTAAAATTATGTACAGTTTTATTTTAAAATAAAAAAAGACTTTCAATACACTACACTTTTATCCCTATGTTTCCCTGACAGTGATGTGAAAATATCCCACAAACGTTTCTGCTTCAGAAGCCAACAGGATAGTTTTAAGACAGGTGGTGCCAGGATCCTAAAAGTGACCCACTCTGCTGCCAACACACTCTGTATCCTTCCACTCAACCCCACAAAACTGAGTTAGATGATACTTTATACTATATGAAAAGAGGCCATAAGCAAAACCACAACGGAAAAAGAAATAACATAGTAACATAGTAAATGACGGCAGATAAAGACCTGAACGGTCCATCCAGTCTGCCCAACAAGATCAACCCATTTTACATGGTATGTAATACTTTATTTGTATACCCGAGTTTGATTTGTCCCTGCCTTTCTCAGGGCACAGACCATAAAAGTCTGCCCAGCATTGTTCTTGTACTAAAAGTTCTAAAGCCCATCCATATCTATTCAGGCACGATCAGGGCACAGACCACAGAAGTCCGCCCTGCACCGGTTTTACTCTCCATATACCGGTGTCACCTCCCAATCTCCGCTAAGATTCCATGGATCCATTCCTTCTAAACAGGATTCCTTTGTGTTTATCCTACGAAAGTTTGAATTCCATTACCATTTTCATTTCCACCACCTCCTGTGGGAGGGCATTCCACATATCTACCACCGTTTCCGTGAAAAAATACTTTCTGACATTCAGTGGCGTTCCTAGGGGGGGCGGTGGGTGTGGTCCGCCCCGGGTGCACTTTGCTGGGGGGGGGGGGGTGCCGCACACGCCTGTCCTCCGTTGTTCCATGCTTCTTCTCTGCCCTGGAACGGGGGGGTTCCTTTGCGGGGGTGTCCTTTCGCCGGGGGCGGGGGTCCGCGCTGCACCCGGGGGGCAGGGTGCATCGGCGATCCGCCCCGGGTGCCAGCCCCCCCAGGAACGCCACTGCTGACATTACTCCTGAGTCTGCCCCCCCCCCCTTCATCCTCAATTCATGTCCTCTAGTTCTACCACCTTTCCATCTCTGGAAAATTTTGTTTGTGCAGACGGGAGAAGAACCCCTATGAAAGTGTAAATAAAAATCATAAAGCAAGGGTTAAACAATGGCCATCAAAAAAAGAAAAAGAATCCCAGCGAGAAGTGACAAAGTCAGAGTTTATTGAAGAAAGGTTCAAGTACAGGACTCAACACAGAGCCATGTTTCAGTGGATGACCCGCCTGCTTCAGCAGTCATATAATCTACATATAAACAAACTGTAAAAGTATAAAAATATGTATATAATTCTTCTGCTACAATTTGACATGTCTAGTGCTTTTGACATGGTGGATCATGAACTCCTGCTTCATCTACTGGATTCTTTCGGTATAGGAGGGCCAGTTTTGCTTTGGTTCAAGGGTTTCTTGACTTCAAGGTCCTATCAGGTCATGGTGAACTCCCACACTTCAGAACCGTGGAATGCTTCCTGTGGGGTCCCTCAGGGCTCTCCCCTTTCACCTACACTGTTCAATATTATGATGATGCCGTTAGCCACAGCACTTGCAAACCTAAACCTCAACCCTTTCATCTATGCGGATGATATTACAATCTACATCCCTTTTCAATCCTCAATATCAGAAGTTGCCAACCTCATAGATGCATGTTTCACCACTTTAGAACACTGGGCCAAGGTGTTCAGATTCAGGCTCAACAGGGAAAAAACTCATTGTCTCATCCTCTCGTCCACGTACGCTCATGTATCTGACACAATGCTTCCAGTTCTGGGCTCGGCCCTCCCGATTGCCAACAGCCTGAGACTTTTAGGGGTACATCTGGACTCACATCTCCAGCTGGTTGATCATGTACACTTGGTCACCAAAAAAATGTTCCAGGCAATGTGGAGACTTCGGCGCATCAGATACCTCCTTCCCAGAGACTTGTTTCGTACCCTTGTCCACTGGCTTGTCCTATCCCATCTGGATTATTGTAGTGGTATTTACGTGGGTTGTCAGGCCTCCTTATTGAAAACGTTCCAAACGGCTCAGAACACTGCGGCGAGGCTCATCCTTAGAGTAAGGCGTTTCGAACATGCCGAACCCCTGCGCTTTAAACTTCATTGGCTGCCTGTACATGAGCGCATTGCTTTTAAGATCTGCTCTCTAACACATAAAATCATCTATGGGACTGCACCGGAATACATGCTCCCCTTGATCGACCTTCCGCCTAGAAATGCCAACCCTGCCGCTCGGTCATATCTCCACCTCCATTTTCCGAACTGTAAGGGAGTCAAGTACAAGAAAATCTTCGCCTCGTCCTTCCGTTACTGGAGTCCCAAACACTGGAATACGTTACCTCATCACCTTAAAACTCAAGAGGATCATGCCCTTTTTAAGAAGTTGTTAAAGACATTCCTCTTTGCTAAGACTTACCCCTCATCTTACTATGTTGATTAATGTATCCCTTGTCCCCTACCCTACCTAGTTCACTCTGTTAGATGCTTGCCTAATCTTTAAGTTTGTACTCTTATTTAACTTACTGTAAGCCACATTGAGCCTGCACAAGTGGGAAAATGTGGGATATAAGCAACAAATAAATAAAAATAAATAAATAAATACATACAATTATATACATACACAAATGCATATTAAGCTAAAATGCAATGAGTGGTGTGTGGCATGTGAAGCACTTGTCATGTGGCTATTTCAGGGGGAGGGGGGGGAGAGCACTTACCGCCACCCATTGAGGTGGCAGTAAGGGCTCCCACACTAACCCGGCAGTAACTGGGCAGTGCATGGCACTGCCCAATTGCTGCTGGGTAAACACCGATACTACAAAAATAAAAATATTTTTGTAGCGCCGGAATGGTGCATGCTGGGGGTGGGAACTACTACCACTTAGTAAAAGACCCCCTAAAAAACATACATATTCAGAATCTAATTTACAAAAGATATATTCTAAATAACTAACAATCAAACAGGGGTGTAAAGAGGAAAGAGGCCTCACACTGACAATATTATGAAGCTCTGTTTTAATTCTCTTTCTCCCCCAACAAAAGAAATCAATGGAGGGTGTAGGCGAGTGAATTCCCTCACAGAAGTTATCAGAGGTTTGCCACTACTTAAATCCTCTTCTCTTCCCCTGGCCATTTCCCTTCAGCAGTGGTGTGCTGGTAAATTTTTAACAGGCTCTCTCCCTGGTCCACCTCTGCGCCGCCCCAAAATTGCAGAGCTGGCTATAGCCTGGGGGGGGGGGGGGGGGGGGGGGGGGGGCGGCAATGCATTACTCTCTCCAGGAAAAAAAAATTAAATGATCCCAGGTTCCAATCTAATTCATGTTTAATGTGGGATAAAATGCCATAAATAAGTAAATAAATATAAACTTTTAATGCTGAACACCCGATTCTCAAAGTGAACATATTGCAAACACTATAATGAAAATAAAATGATTTTTTTTTCTACCTTTGTTGTCTGGTGACTGTTTTTCTGATCATGCTGGCCCAGTATCCGATTCTGCTGCTATCTGTCCTCTGAACTCCGTTTCCAGGGCTTCCTTTCCATTTATTTCTTTCCTTTCTTCTTCATTTCTGGTCCTCAACTTCTGCCTATTTTCTTCATCCATATGCAGTTTTTCTCCTCTCTTCCTTTTCCCTCATCTCATCTCCTTCCTCACTCTTCCCTCCCCTCCATCCATGTCCAGCATTTCTTCTCTCTCCCCTCCTCTCCCCTGCCCTCCATCCACCCATGTCCGGTGACCCTCCTCTCCCCTGCCCTATATGCACCTATATATCTAGCGACCCTTCTCTCCCCTTCCCTGCATGCACCCATACCCAGTAACCCTCCTCTCCCCTGCCCTCCATCCACCTATACACAGCGACGACCCTTCTCTCCCCTCCATGATCCACCCATGCCCAGCGACTCCCTAGTTCTCTCCCCTGCCACCCCCTCCCGAGTTGTTAATAGAATTCTCCTCCCTCCCGTCACCGATCTGACTCCTTTAATTCTTCGGGGCAGGCAGTATTGCCTGCCCGCTGTAAGCACTGACTCAGTCCCCTGCTGGCGCTGCCGGTTCGCGCTTCAAAATGGCCGCCGAGACTTACAATGGCAAAGTCTCGCAAGGCTGCCTCTGGAAGTCTCAGTGGCCATTTTTAAAGCGCGAACCTGCAGCGCCAGCGGGGGAGAGTCAGCACTTGCAGCCAGTGTTGCCAGGTGGGCGGTTTTACCGCCCAATTGGGCGGTTTTCCGATTTCCCGCGGCGGGTTGTGGTTTTTTGGGCTTCTTTTTTGGTTATTGGGCGGTTTTTTTGGCGGTTTTTTCAGCCGCAGGGGGCGGGGTTAGTGACGTTTTGGGCGAGGCCGATGACGTTCTGGGCGGGGCCGATGACGTGGGAGACGGGGCCGATGACGTTCTGGGCGGGGCCGATGACGGGGAGGTGGGGCCGATGACGTGGGGGGCGGGGTTGATGACGGCGGGGGCGGGGGTGATGACGCGGGGTTGGGGGTGTTGGGGGCGGGGTTTGAGTTTGGGCGGGTTTTGGGCTGGATTTAGGCTGTTTTGGGTGGGAAAAAAATTTTCCACCTGGCAACCTTGCTTGCAGCGGGCAGGCAAGACTGCCTGCCCCGAAGAATTTGTCGGGTCGGTGATGTGAGGGAAGAGGGAGGGAGGAGAGCTGGCTCGCGGGTCTCAACAACCGGCTCGCAAGAGCCGAGCAAAGTTAACAAGCGGCTCTTGCGAGCCGGTGCGAGCCGGCTCCAGCACACCACTGCCCTTCAGTGGCATTTGTAGAAATAGTAACATCTTGAAGAAATTTAGGCAGGGCTCTACTCCACCTCCTGCCGAAGCTATCTATTATCATGGAGGCACGTGAGGGACAGGGCCACTGCAGGGTCTGTGAACACTGGCTATCAGGCCCCAAACTGACTTTTTCTGAGGTGACCTACTCAAGAGGACATAGGTATGACAGCAGGCCCAGATGATAGTATCACCCTGGTGAAAATTTGGTGCTGGAGGCAGTTGCCTATTGCAAAAACCAGTCCTGGTCCTACATTGGAAGTTCTTACTGAGGAACACTTCATATCACATGGGATGGCAGTTGAAGAAGGGCATTTGAACTATCTGGTGCACTGCTTGACATAGTACCTGGAGTTCCTTGGTTAGCTGCTGCTTTTGTACGAGTTATGTTTGGTGGCATGCACCCTACTTTGAACTAGGGGTATGCAGATGAACTATTTCTTTTTTTTTTTTAGCTTCTCTTGTCCTTTATGACTTTTTGTTAAAGGTTTTTTATTTATTTCAGAAAGAATATCATCAATAGTGCAACCTAATGTTCAAATAAAGCACCTTATTGATGACACAGATACTCCCCTATACCCAAAGGTTTTTTTGAGATGACATTTTAACCTGAAATGACAGAACCCCCTTCTGTCATTTCAGGTTAAAATGTCATCTCAAATGAATTGTATGGTTGGAGGATGGATCTTCCAACGTAGGACATTGTACACTGGTACACCGGTTGATTATCACAAATAGAGTTTATTGAATGGGTAGCTGGGATCCAATATGTGTAACAGTGCAGCTTGTTCCAGTTTCCCAATAGAAGGTATATTGGTGCTCCAGAGCCCAGTGTAATATATATATATATATGTGTGTGTGTGTGTGTATATATATGTATAAAATAAAAATGCTCAAGACTAGTGTTCTTCACATCCTGTAGAGTCACCACACAAACAAAAGCCCATCTTGATTTAAACAAGGTGTCTAGCAGTGGAAGGACTGGGTGTGCTATTCCTGAGGTGATGGTCACGATTTGAATATTTTTATTTGAAGTTAAGAAGACAGGTTGCCTGCTCTGGCCAGTCCAGGAACCTCTTCTGTGTCCTGCCTACTGAAGTAACTTACTGTTTCCTTGTAGGCAGGACGTAACAGAGACAGCCTGTATTAATCGTTGCCCGCCACAGCCCCTGAGCAACAACACAGACACTGCTGTCTAGATGACACCAACCGGCGCCTATTTTATAAAAGTCTGCTCCCCCTGAGATCAAAACCTGGCTACGCCTCTGTTTAGAACCTGTCAAATGTCCATTTTAAACCCTGAGAAAATACATTTCAAAGGTATTTATGTGACTAAACCTGGATTTACCAATATAAAAATAGTTTATCAAAATTGTCCCTACTCAGTACAAGAGAAAACATGCATACTGCTTTACAACTAGCCTACTTTTACTTATGAAAGAAATGGAGATCGTGTTGAGCTAGGGCAGTGATTCCCAAAACTGGGGAAGGTTTTCAGGATATCCACAATTAATATTAATAAGCTTGATTTGCATGCACTGCCTCCTTGGTTCCCCTTAGTGAGTGAGGGGAAGGAACATTCACAGGTACTTTCATATCATAACTGAATATTCAAAGGGAAATTCTGCTGGCATTTTCACTTTGAAAACGGTAATGAATAGAAATAAAACAAAACAAACAAAAAAAAGAGAATAACTTTTTTATTGGACTAATAGTACATTTTCTTGACTAGCTTTTAAAGCCAATATCTTCTTCTTCTTTGAAAGCTAGTCAAAAATGTACCATCTCTTTTTTTTTTTTTTATTTTGTTTTATTTCTGTTCATTAACTTTAAAAGTGGACTAACACAGCACCACACCATTTTACCCTTTGAAAATAAACTGCAGCTGAATCCATGGACATGCAAACAGCTGAAAATGACCCCGGTCATAAGTTTTCTAATGTGGGAAAACTCTTTCTGATCATCTAATGATCAGAAGCATAAAGAAATAGTGATATTGCCTGAGGAATTAGGTGCCAGATTCAGGTTGTGCTGTTCTAAGAACCGTACAGATGCCTTGGCAGATTGTCATTATATCAGCCCTACTAAGTTAAAGGAAGGCGCTACAACTTGGCTGAGCTCTTCCAGAAAAAGCAGTGCTTCTGAGAATTAGCAATGGAATGTGGGGGGGGGGGGTGAGGATGTTTTAGGTGTTGGGGAAGGTGATTGGATGAAGTAGGAGTAGAGAAGTTTGAGTGGGGAAAGGAGCTGAAGGGAGTAGTCAGCTGAAGAGAGGAGAATCTTGTGAAATTTTCCGTTTAAATTAATTATTAAGATTGCCCACCCACTCACCACGTAGGTTTGGGATGGTTAGAGAGTTTTAGGGTCTTGTATTATTGTAGGTTTTGTCGCAGCTTAAGAGTTTGTGATAGAAGTTAGAAGAAGTGAGTTGTGATTGTTAGAAGTGTAGGCGGTAAGGCATGTGCGATACTGCTGTGCTTTTAGGTTAAAAGAAAGGGGGGTTGAAAAATAATTGAAATTATTTGCAGTCTTGCGTTACTGCAGACTGTGAAGAGATGAGTTATGTATTGAATGTATGGACTAGTATGACACCATCTGGTCCTATTCAGTTATTTATGTTCATTTATTCTTAAAAGTTTTATTTATAATAATAGATTTATTTATTTGTTGCATTTGTACCCCACATTTTCCCACCTATTTGCAGGCTCAATGTGGCTTACATAGTACCGTCAAAGGTGATTGCCCAGTCGGTTGATAACTAATACAGGTTGTATAGTGATCGAATGAGGTATATGTGGAGGATCGGAAGGGATGAGGATTGCGTGATGTCCAGTACGATCATTAGTCATGTTATGTTCCTGGGTGAAGAGGTTTACGTGGGGTCGTTGCGGTAGGCCTTTTTGAAGAGGTTGGTTTTTAGTGATTTCCTGAAGTTCAGGTGGTCATGGATAATAATAAAGCTGCGGCCAAGATTTGCCACCTAATAGTTGTCAAGTCTGAGTTATTGTGATTCATTTATGCTTTGTGATTTATGTTCTGAATGGGGAAGGTGTGAATGCCTAAGTTATTAATGCCCATGCAGGATCTGGCATTAACAGTGCCATAATGTACTGTGCTGCACCCTGTAGGAAGTTCAAATGAAGTTGCTGAAGCATTACTTGCTATGTTTAAAAGGCTATAAAAAATGTCTTTGTTTGTAGACTTTAAGACAAAAAAAAAGATGGTTAATTACAGAGCAAGACTGACAGCTCGGCAAATGCTATAAAATCTTCTTTGAACTTGCACGTATTTACTTCTTACTGTCTTTAATGCCTTAAGTGCTATGTTGTTGCTGCTTATATCTGTCAGATATTCAGGATGTCTAGTGTTAAAATTCCCACCGTACAATCCACATCCATAAATCAGCCTGGATCCTTAACAGTGTCTTCTAGCTTCTTATTGTGTGCTACTGCCCTCCTGTGTGGGCAAACTGCAAAAAGCAGCTCAAGAACTGGAAGATACATTTTTAAAAAAAGAGAGAGAAAAAGAAGCAGCAGCTGTGCATTTAAACATTCAGGGGGATAATTTTATAAAGCATTTTCCATGTGTGAAAGAGTTTTTTTTATAAAAACTGTGCGGAGGTAGACATACATAAAAGGTAGGTGCATGGAATGTTAAGACCCTTCCCGCTGGAGGTGGTGGAGGTGAACATGGTAACGGAAGTCAAACATGCGTGGGATAAACACTAAGGAATCCTGTTTAGAAGGAATGGATCCACGGAATCTTAGCAGAGATTGGGTGGCGACGCCGGTAATTGGGAAGCAAAACCAGTGCTGGGCAGACTTCTAACGTCTCTGCCCTGAGAATGGCAAGGACGAATCAAACTCGGGTATACAGTATCACATACCTTGTAAAGTAAGTTTATCTTGTTGGGCAGACTGGATGGACCGTACAGGTCTTTATCTGCCGTCATTTACTATGTTTATTATGTTACTCTTTGGGGTTCTAAATGGAATGTTGCTACTAATTGGAATTCTGGAGCCTTGTAACTCTTTAAGATTCCAGAATCTTCAGAACTTTTCAGAAAGGCAAGGACAAATCAAACTCGGGTATACATATAAAGTATCACATACCATGTAAAATATCTTGTTGGGCAGACTGGATGGACTTTACAGGTCTTTATCTGCCATCATTTACTATGTTACTATCCTGCCCCTCCACTCAACTCACTAAGCGCATTCTGTCATGAACTGCGTCTACATTCTAAAGCGCGCAGTTCAAAATGAATGTGCACAGTTCAAAAGGGGCATGGTTATGGGCAAGAAACTGGGCATTCCAAAATTTATGCGTGTAGTTATAGAATGTGAGCCAGTGCATGTAAATCTATGTGCCAGGATTTACGCCAGGTTTTTGTTGGTGTAAATGGGTGTGTGTAGATTTAGGCACTATAAGAGTATTCTATATACCACGCCTAAATCTTATAGAATAAGCTTAGTTGAAACTGTGTTCCGAGTGGATTTTTTAGGCGCCAAATGTTTCAGCACTATCTACTCAGATCTCAAGGTAACATAGAGGGGCATAATCGAAAGGTCGTCCAAATCTGAATTTGGGCGCCCTCATGAAGTCAGCCAAAATCAGGTAGGTATAATCAAAAAATAATATGGACACCCTTAGACATTCCATTATCACGGTTGAAAATGCCCAAATCAGGGACGCCCAAAATATAGAAAAAATACGGCAGTTATGTGAGAAACGCATTTTTGTTACTGTACTTTATACTTCTCAATGTTCCTTATATTTAATAATTTTCCCCGTACCTGGATGTCCGCAACTACATGCACTGTACTTGCGGGACATGCAGCTATGGGAAATATAAGGAACATACATATTTTATTGTGTATATATGAAGTTCACACACTTGATAATAATCCATATATGGAAAACTCCGCACGTAGGCCCCGCACACATGACGACAGTCCATGAAAATTCATGTGTCACTGCCATCCATGTGTGGAGCCATTATAGATGCCAAGACGTGCACATACTGACCTGTCCATATGTGGGATGGTCATCCATATATGGAGCTATGCTTAGGGGCAAGTTAGCTCTCTGAAAATGTAATTGAACAGGACCAAATTTGACTTGAGGGGGACGGGACTGTGGAAAAGTCATACTGAATTTGAAAATGGGCCACGTCAGACCTGTATTCCAGAGAAATAAGATCCCCATGGCCCAATGCATTTCTATGGGAGTGGCAGTTCCAATTGCTACAAGAAAGGAATGTAATAGTTAAGGAATTGCTTCCTTCAAAGCGCCCCTCTCCTTTCACCTTAGTCTCAGAAACACACAGAGCCAACACATATATGCTCACATCCACACAGATATAAATGTCCTCCCTTTGGACATCTTCAGATATGTCATCCAGGTTTTTTTAATTTAAGGGAAAATATCCTTTTTTTTATGAGCCTATGACCGACACACATAATAATGAGAGAAACCATTTCCAGCCTATTAGTCAGTCTGGACACATGGGGGTGCTAAAGAGATAGAAAGACTTTGCTGATCTCCTCTCTGTTTCCCTGCTGGTTAAATCTGTTATGGGAATTTAGTTTGTGTGGCACTACTTTAGAAGCCATTTTACAAAGGCACGGTAGGGTTACCGCATGGGTAGTGTGTGGCAAAACAGCACTACATGGCACACCGCAGTGCCCTGCAGTAGTTCTGTGCTTGCTATGTGGCGTTTCCTATGCCAGAAAATATTTTTCTATTTTCTAATGGGGGGGGGGGGGGGGGAGGCAGTAAGTGTGCCTGACAGTAATTGGCCATCAGCGCGTGCTGTCCAATCGCACCCAAACTATTGCCTGACACTTTTTACTGCAGCTTTGTAAAAGGGCCCCTTAAGCACATGTCATGCAAAGACTTTCGCATGTATCTCAGAAGCCAGCCAAAGATGTTAAGGGTTATCTACTCTTTTAAAATTATTATTTTATATTTATTGAATTTGGAGTGGAGGAGTGGCCTAGTGGTTAGAGCACCAGTCTTGAAATCCAGAGGTGGCCAGTTCAAATCCCACTGCTGCTCCTTGTGATCTTGGGCAAGTCATTTAACCCCCCATTGCCTCAGGTACAAGCTTAGATTGTGAGCCCACCAGGGACAGAGAAATATGCAGAGTACCTGAATGTAACTCACCTTGAGCTACTACTGAAAAAGGTATGAGAAAAATCCAAATAAATAAATATTACAATCATATTACAATCACAATAATATTTGTGAATAAGGTAATACACAAAATAAACATATAAAGGAAAAGTTAGGGCCTATTTTATCAAGCCAATGGAGGCCATTCAAAGTGAATAGGTTTTGTCAGAATTACCACAATGGCAGCAGCTATCATGGCTTGATAAAAGAGGACCTTAAAGTCATAACTTCAACTGAGAAGAGACGGCTGAGGGGAGATGTAAGAGGTTTATAAAATAATGAGTGGAATGGAATGTGTGGACGTGAATTGCTTGTTTACTCTTTCCTAAAATACTAGGACTAGGGGGCATGCAATGAAGCTACTAAGTAGTAAATTTAAAACAAATCGGAGAAAATATTTCTTCACTCAACATGTAATTGCCAGAGAATGTGGTAAAAACAGTTAGCAGAGTTTTAAAAAGGTTTGGATAACTTCCTAAAAGAAAAGTCTATAAGCCATTATTATGATGGACTTGGGAAAAACCAGCACTTGTTTCTAGGATAAGCAACATAAAATGTATTGTACTGTTTTGGGTTCTTGCCAGGTACTTGTAACCTGGATTGGCCACTGTTGGAAATAGGATATTGGCTTTGATGGCCTTTTGGTCTGTCCCAGGATGGCATCACTTGTGTTCTTATGTTCTTATGAATAAATAAATAAGATACAGATCAATATTCAGTGAGACAGACAGCATATAATGTGAAATGTCTAATTTAAACTGTTTCAAATTATAAGTATGTTCAATGGCGCTATTTGTTTAGTCTGTACTAGAACATAGTAACATAGTAAATGACGGCAGATAAAGGCCTGTATGGTCCATCCAGTCTGCCATTCGTGTGGTTGCCAGTACCTATTTTTTCTCTCTAACTGTAGCTGCTCTTTGTTGCCCCCTATAACTTGCTGACCTAGGTGGCTGCCTAGTCTTGCCTAATGGTTGGGGCAGCCTTGCATAACCTCTAAACTCTGATTGCATTATATGGGAACAGTGCAACAGGAAAGTAACATTCATTAATAAAACACTTCAGGCCATTAAGTATTAAAAAAAACCCAGGGCTGTACCTGAATATTTGTTCTCGATTCGATTCAGCCCCAAATAGTGCCCCGAACACATTATTCGTATTCAGCCAAATATTGATTTAAATTTAATTACAAATAATAATTACAAATAATCCAGGGCTCTATTGTCCTAAATCCTACTGAAATAAACACTTGCTCTCTGGTTTCACTTTTCTTCTTTTATTATTTGTTATGTTAATGCTCAATGCCCATTATTTGTATTCGGTATTCGTTTTTCGACTAATATTTTTCATTATTCGGATTTGGACGAATAGTAAAATATGCTATTCGGCGCAGCTCTATAAAATAATCAAACTACCTGCACTGCTGCAAAGTCCATGAATAGTTTTTGCCTACAGGGTTTCCATTAATTAATTAAATGTATTTAATTACATGTGTACCCTGCACTTTCCTCACACATAGCAGGTTCAATGCGGCTTACATAATAAATGGAGTTAAAAAGTCTTCAAGAAGAGTAATAAGTTGTAGTAAACAAAGTAATAACGGATTTTAAGGATATGTAGATTGAACAAGGAGAGGTAAGCAAGATACGATGATCAAAAGGAGAGAAATTGGGAGGGGTAATAGGAAGGATGGATAGGAAAAGGTAGAGCATAAGCATAAGGAGATCAGGAGACTTCCTATGGAGTTTTGCTTTGCATATTGCAAAGCTGAACCTGCTTTTGGGGCTGATAGCATTTTTGTTAGGAAAAAGAACCTCATACTTTTGATTCGTCAAAAATATATGTGTATCTCCCTCCCCTAATCCAACCCAGTCCCAAGAATATCTCCTCCATCCCACAGGCACAAGTAGGTGTGTTTGGAACAGGATGGATAATAAAAATCCCACGTTATTCCTGGAATGGATTTCTATTACTGTACTCCTCATGTACCAGTTACATTCTTGGAGTATTCTTATAGTAGAATATACAACTAGTATTCCATTATCCACTGAATTGTATTATTAGAATGTAGTAGTAAAATATGCATGGGATGCATAAAAAAATACACACATCTCTGCACTAAAGAAACAGATTTTTAAGCATGAAAAAGTAATTTGCCAGATTTTCAAAGCCATCTGTTTTCAAAGTCTACCTTCCTTCTTGTTTACCACAGGCTGTCTCTCTGTTTTAACAACCTCCAGTGGGATTTCACACACCTCATTATGCAAAATCACTGCTTATGCATTCACTCCGGTGCTTGTGTAACTAATCTGTACTGACAATATCTTCTATGGAAGATGGCAGCACTCCTCCTTCAGAAGCTTCGGGATCAAAAACAATAGCAGCGATCATCATAGCAAGGACAATGAACAACCCTCAGGGTATCACTCTTATGATATATAGGTCAAGCCTGAGATTCGACGTAAAACTGTAAAAAAAAAAAAATTCTTTCCAGCTTACACTATGCAAGGTTTATGAGCAACACTTTAGTTTAATGGTTTGAAATTCATGCTGTATAACCTTTTCACAACTGTTTGCAAAAGCAATGCATATTACACCAGACTATTAGGGGCCCTTTTACTAAGCCCCATAGGCATCTATGTGCATCAATTTTGAGTTACCACCCGGCTACCAGGTGGCCCTTGCGGTAATTTCATTTTGACACGTGTCTGCTACGCGCGCCAGAAAATATTTTTTATTTTCTGGCGTGCGGGAGGTAATCGAGCAGTAATCGGCATTTTATGTACGGAGACCACTACCGCCCAGTTACCGCGTGAGACCTTACCGCTAGGTCAATGGCTGGTGGTAAGGTCTCAGACCCAAAATGGACATGTGGCAATTTTTATTTTGCCGCACGTTCATGTTCATTACGCACACCCAAAAATAAAAAATATTTTTCAGACGCTTGTATCGGATGCGCGTCAAAAATGAAATTACCATGAGAGCCATTTGGTAGTCAGCTGGTAACTCCATTTTGGTGTGCTTTGGGTGCGTGTAGATACTTACATGGCTTAGTGAATGTCCATAATGGAAGAGATAAATAAATGTTCTCCGATATTCGAAAATACATTTAGAAGCATTTAATAAAAAGATGCACTGCAAACATCATAGACCTTTAAGATAAATGTCTCCACCAATCGGAAATACACTACAGAAATTGCGCAATGGTGGTAGTGTTCCCTGAATTGAGAAAATATCCATAGCAAAGGCAGGATGTTCCCTCCATGTGCAAAACATACATATACACCTCTGCACATGGAAGGACATTTCTCATTGTGTACAGCAATGTCACTGCACAGAGAGCCCAATTTCTCTCTGGAGGAGTCTGAGCTCCTGGTCCTCCTGAGAAATATTTCAGCACCACCACTGCCAACTGCCGCCCCACAATGTCTCCATAAGGGCATAGAGATCTATCAGGAACAGCCTAAAAAGTTGAGTGTGAACCAGTGCCTCCCAACATCACATCGCTAGGCATGTGCAAGTACCATACATAGGCAGGGTCAGATACAGTGAGCTCTGAAGGAAAACCATCAGGCCCTCTCCTCTCTGTCTATGACCCAACCCAGAACATGTTCCCCGGCATCCATAGGGCCCCCTCCACTAACCATTAAATGCAGAATTGAGGGGCTGCACATTTCTGGATCCCCTAACACCCCCTCCCCCCCCCCCCCCCCCCCAGCATGCTGCCTCATGTCTACATACTGATGGGAACATTGGCAGCAGTTCACAAAGTACATGCAGCCACCCAAATGCACTCCTGCTTTACCCCACTGCCCATCCCCACCTCCCAGCAACAATGCACATGTTCAACAGAAAGGGCACCATGTCATCCTCTGTTCCCATGGCCACCTCAGCTCACACAGCACCTATGACTGTGTGCTGTAGACCCATCCCCTCAGCCCCCACTCCCCCCAGATCTGGCTGTTGCCATCTGTCACAGGCTACATGAGCAGCATTGCATAACAGGTCATAAAATAATATTGTCTCAAGCCAAAAAGCCCCATCACCTGAACCCTATCTCCACCAACTTGTGTTTTGCATACGATTTGGCATCTACCATGACCTTGAGGTTCTCAAGTGCTGGTATATGCGCATACAGCAGGAAGACCCACAATTCTGGTCGACGCATCTCAAAAAAGATATAAAGGAATTGGAGAATGTGCAGAGAAAGAAGGGCGACGAAAATGATAAAAGGGATGGAATGACTTCCCTATGAGGAAAAGCTAAGACGGTTAGGGCTCTTCAGCTTGGAGAAAAGGCGGCTGAGGGGTGATATGATAGAAGTCTACAAGATAATGAGCGGAGTAGAGCGGACAGATGTGAAGCAATTGTTTACACTTTCAAACAATAATAGAACCAGGGGACACAAGATGAAGCTGGAATATGGTAGATTTAAAACAAATAGGAGAACATTTGTCTTTACTCAGCGTGTAGTTGGACTCTGGAACTCATTGCCGGAGAATGTAGTGACAGCAGCTGGCCTTAAGAGTTTAAGGGGCATTTGGACAGATTCCTGAAGGAAAAGTCCATTGAACATTATTAATTTTTTTTTTTTTTGGGGGGGGGGGGGGGGAGTTTTGCCGGGTTCTTGAAACTTGGATTGGCCGCTGTCAGAGACAGGATGCTGGGTTTGATGGGCCCATGGTCTTTTCCCAGTATGGCGGTGCTTATGTGCTAAACTGGCTATAAGTGAATTTTCAGCAGGACATAGCCTGCCATGACCCACTGAAAATTTGTGGTTAGTGGCTAGCTGGTTATATCACGTGATATAACCGGCTATCTGCCAATTTTCAGCATGAACTTGATGGGCATATTTGGACGCATCAATACCTGGAATATTTTTTGGCCGGGTCAAACTTAACTGGTCAGCACTGAATATTGGCTTGGCCAGTGAGGCTGAATCAGCCAAAATAAACCGGACATTCAATGCTAACTCCCACGGTCTGAATATCAGGCCCCTAAGCATTTGTGTCTATCTGCTTCCAACAAGCCTGATATTAGTATTACAAGCTGCTCATGATCGCGAATGAAATACACAAATTACAAAATTCAGAGACTTCAGTGATTACTCCTGATGTTACAGTATAATTAATGAACAACTAACTATGGGTGGCGGTAAGTCCAACATGGGCCCCCAGAAATGGCTTGCATGGCCACGTGGTAAGAGTTGTCTGACCACATGGCCATGTGTCCCTGGGGTCTTCTTACCCGCTGCAGTAAAAGGACCCTGGTGTGCAGAAAAAATGGCCCCCACCACTAGCGCAGGGCCTTTTTTTCCCTCTCCTTGGTAAAAGGACCCCTAAAAGTGCAATTCCATTAGGCACACCTGAATTAAGGTGCGAATTGTGCACTAATGTTAACAGAATACTAGCACTTACCCATGGGATTGGCACCCTTAATTATCAAATATGTGCGTAACTGCTCAGCGTTATTCTATAAACATGGTGCACAAGTAAGAACATAAGAATAGCCATACTAGGGCCCAGATGCATCAACCATACGTTAAAAAAAAAATCTAAAACGTTAAAGTCCTTAACAAATTTGAAAAAACGAAGCATGCACCAAAAAAACAAGTCGCACATGTTCGGTGCGGTATTGAAAAGTACAATGTATCAAAGATTCGTAATCCCCGTCGATAATCGGCCCCTAAAGCATGAGCAGAGCAGCCAAGCGTTATGCTGGCTGCTCTGCGCATGCCACAAATGTCCAAAACAGCAACAAAAAAACCCACAAACACGTGGCTCCCCACTTCCCCCTGCATCAATACAAAAATAAACATACATCAAAAAAGGATCTGGAGGGGGCAAAGGCGCTCGTCAGAAGCATCCAGTATGGACGGCCTTGCCCCCCCCCCCCCCCCCCCCCGAGGTCGCCGCTGCTCCCCGCTTCCGCTCATATAAAATAAAAATTAAAACAAAAACTAAAAAGTTTAGCAGCCCCGGTCCCCCTCCCTTCCTGTCTCTCTCTGTACTCCTTCTCCCATAGCCCCGCCCCCCTGAGGTCATCACTGCCGCTCCCCCCTCCACCGGACCCCCCTCCACCTTACCGGCCCGCGCAGCGCCTCTCACCTCTGTGTGAAGGCGCTGCACGGGATGGAACAGCTGATCGGCGATCACTGCTGCCTCCTCCGACGTCTCTCTGTTCTTCCTGTGCCCGCCCTCCTCCCGATCCTTTTTCGATTTTGTGTTCATTTTTTATTTAATGCAGAGGGAAGTGGCTTGTGTTTGTGTTTTTATCTCACTTTTGTTTTTAAACATGCCAGCTTGGATTTTCATGGTGCAGGGGGAAGCGGAGAGATGACAGCTCAGGCCTTAACGACAGGTCTGAGCTGACGTTAAATTTTCTCACGGAAAATTATTCGTTTCAATCGTCAGTATGGTTAGTGCATTCCGAATTGTCCACATTTCAATGCTAGTTTCTCATTTGCATTCCATTTTCGTTAGCTGCTAGCGTCGTCGGAAAATGGCCTTTAATGCATGCTACATTTCAAAATTTCCTCGTTAAAGGGTCGTTAAAGTTTTGTGCATCTGGGCCTAGGTCAGACTAATGGGAAAGGGAAATGAGACTTGATATACTGCCTTTCTGAGGTTTTTTGCAACTACATTCAAAGCAGTTTACATATATTCAGGTACTTTATTTTTGTACCAGGGGCAATGGAGGGTTAAGTGACTTGCCCAGAGTCACAGGAGCTGCAGTGGGAATTGAACTCAGTTCCCCAGGATCAAAGTCCACTGCACTAACCACTAGGCTACTCCTCCACTATGGCCCATCTAGCCCAGTATCCTGCTTCTAGCAGTGGACAATCCAGGTCACAAGTACTGGCAAAAACCCAATTAGTAGCAACATTCTATGCTACCAATCCCATGGCAAACAGTGGTTTCCCCTAACAGACTATGGACTTTTCCTCCAGGAACTTGTCCAAACCTTTTTTAAACCCAGATACACTAACTGCTGTCACCATAACCTCCAGCAACGAGTTCCAGAACGTAACTGTTCTTTAAATGAAAAAATATTTCCTCCTATTTATTTAAAAAGTATTTCCATGAAACTTCACTGAGTGTCCCCTAGTCTTGTACTTTTTGAAAGAGCAAAAAATTGATTCACATTTACTCATTCGACTTCACTCAGGATTTTATAGACCTCTACCATATTCCCCCTCAGCCAAACTGAAGAGCCTAACCTCTTCAGTTTTTCTTCATATGAACGGAGTTCCACCCCCTTTATCATTTCGGTCACTCTTCTTGAACCTTTCCAATTCCGCTATATCCTTTTTGAGATATGGCGACCAGAATTGAACTCAATACTCAAGTACTTTAGCATGTAAATGCAAGTAGGCTGTACCTGTAGGTGGAGCATTGGCGTGCCATAGACATTCTGCTCAGCAATGCATGCAACTTAGAGAATACTAAGATTTGCACACTCTGCAAGGCACGCTTAAGTGCAGCAGCGATCACTTGCCATTGGCATGGTCAAGCAGAGGTGCATAGAAAAACAATGTGCCAAGGCCACTTTGCAACAGTATTCTATAACGGGTTAGACATGCCGTATTGCTGTTATGAAATTGGTGCTACATGTATCTCTTTATGGCGCCTATATTTTGGTGCAACTTTATAAAATTGCCACTTAAATGCCCAGTTTCTCTGGCAACACTGAGAAGTGCCACTCACAATGCAGCCTTGAAGAGTGTTTCCAAGTCTGAATCATTTTTACCGCTGAGTTCCAATCCATCTCTGTCTCTATTTATTCTCATTTTCAAATAACAGCAAAGGTGCCTTTTGTGAACCCCGGCTAGCCAGGTAAATGTGGCCAATGCTAATCATTACCCGGCCATAGGAAATTCGATCATGTCACCCCACTCTTAAAAACAGCACACTGGCTTCCACTGACCCCGTCATGTAACCTATAAACTATTGCTCCTTCTCTAGAAGACCCTCTCTTCAGGTGAGCCAGTTTATTTGTCCTGCCTTCTCACTCCCTATTGCTTCCCCCCCCCTCCCATGTACTTCAATCAGCCCAACAGAGCCAGATCATAGTCCCATCCCTTTGAGAAATCCACCATGTAGCCAGCTCTGCAGTTGAAAGGGCCATGGGTGGCCGGGGGGGGGGGGGGGGGAGCAACACCTGCCTCTCTCTCTTCCCTCCCTTCATGCAGGCACGCTAGGCATACCTTTGCTGGCAGCCACTAAATGGACTGCCACCACTCCCAACGTCTTGCTCTGAGCAGCATGCTGGAACTTCTCTCACATGCTCGAGAAGTCCCAGCCTGCTGCCCAGAGCTGGAAACAAGGAGCGGGGAGCAGCAGTAGTCTATTTACTTGGCTGGCAGGGCTCAGCATCCCCACCAGCAAAGTAAAAGATAATTCAGCAGGGGGCCCAAGCCCACATTTTGGGAGCCAGTTGTTAAAGTAGCCATGGAGGGCCCTACTTTAACAACCGGCTCCGAAAATTCTTAAAAAACGTAACAACCGGCTCTTGCGAGCCTGTGAGAGCCCTGCTCCAGCACACCACTGACTATGACTAAAAAGTATGAGCGAAACCCAAATTGCAATAATAATATAAAGACATAATCCTATCAATTTTGCAAAAAAAAAATACCCTACTGGAACAGCAAAAATTTGTGCCAAATTAATGAACCTGAATTAATAAAGTTAGAACAAGTCACACATGAAGAAATAATAATACTACCATTATTATTATTAAGAACTATACATATCCCTCTGTCTGGGAATAATCATGATATGCCTCCCTGACATTTAGAAA
This sequence comes from Microcaecilia unicolor, assembly GCF_901765095.1. Lineage (NCBI taxonomy): Eukaryota > Metazoa > Chordata > Amphibia > Gymnophiona > Siphonopidae > Microcaecilia > Microcaecilia unicolor. The sequence goes on from NC_044043.1 coordinate 35,928,303, forward strand.
AGTATATTTCTTTTTACAGGTACACCCCTTTCCCTGCATATTTTTCTGTAATAACCACAATGCATTTTTACAAGTCTGCTGTCACAATGCAGTGGCAGATTCTCATGCATTATGGCTGCTTGAAATGCACTTTAATCCCTGTTATGTACCTTAAAATCACCTGAGAAATTTCCATGGCTCCAATTAGATTCTCGGAGCTTACTTCCAGAAGATTGCAGCTTTGGAACTGACAACACGATATGTGTCTCCTCTTATAAACTAACCCAGTCTGCAAGGCCATGAGACATTAAAAGATAGAGGGGGAAAAAACATCCCTGTCCTTTTTATAGTCTTTAGATTAATTTATTTTAATGCACAATCATCAATTTGGAAAGCTGCAATTTGACAGCTGGAGTACAGACAACTGAGATGATTTAGGCATAAATTAATTAGTTTGTCTATTAAGAACTTCAAGTTAAACAGGTGCTGCATTGGTAAATTCACATGTTTAACGCTGTAATTATACTTTAGTAGACATTTTCTGATCTAACAAACTACAAGAGTTGCAAAACACTGTGATTTCGCATTATTTGAAGTCAATCTCTAAATATTGAAATATATTTTAAAATGTTTTTTCAACAAGTTTAAACAGCCACCTTCTTCTATGTTATTAAACAAGAGTTAGTGTTTGCAAGGGACATTTTATTTTAACCCAAAATATAGAACAGAGAAACCGTACTGAAAATTAGGCTCTCTCCGCCGGATTCTGTGTATCGTGTCTAGCATTCCGCGCTGAAATCCAAGCGTATTCTATAACAACGCATACAACTCCAATCAGTGTTTTTAACAGAACTTAACATGCAATAATGAGCACCAATTGGCAATAATTAAGAATTACATGCATAACTCACTTGAGCGTATTTCTGTAAAGCACAGAGCTTAAATTCGAATGCGCAGAGTCAAAAGGGGGGTATGGTTATGGGTGGGGAAATGGGCAGTTTGTGGGCTTTTTAAAATTAGGTGCACTGTTATAGAAATGCCTCTTTGTGCCTAAATCCTTGCGCTGATATTTACGTCACATTTCCATTGGTGTAAATAGATGCGCATAGTTCAAAGCGCTGGGATATCAACTAAGCAGATTCTGTGTATCACAACCTAAATCTAGGTGCCTCTTGTAGAATACACTTAGGTGGAAATATACTCCGAGTGGATTTTCAGGTGCCATATATAGAGAATCTAGCTCTCTGTGTATAAATATGTCACAGAATATAAATGAGACACATTGGAAAGCACATGAGAAAGTACATTAGGGTTAGCATGGTCATGGAGAAGTGTCCATGCTGGCTGGAAAGCCAGTGATTTGCACAAAGGAACTATGCTAAACACAAAGGTGAAAACCTTGCATTGAAACTGCTTGGAGAACCTCTGGGAAACCAGACTGGTCTTTAAGATTAAGATTTCTGGGAGCAAACAAATGTTCCCCAGCTGTGGCATACTGAGCGTATTTGACACTTGAAGTGGGTGGGTGAGAATCCCACCTGGCACCTCTCCCTCCACTCCCCTGCAGGCAATCTGGTCTTTCAGCTCCCCCCACCCCCCCCCATTGGTGATCCAGTCTTGTACAGTTCAAATATTTGCAAGGTCTCTGGATGAAGCCTTTGTGAAATGGGTCCAGTTGGGACCATTTGCCTATGTGACTTGAAAGGTCAACTGTGCACCTCGAGTTCAGTGCTTTCTTTCTCTAAATACACTATATATATAGTTGGGGGATTCCATAAAGAGTAATTTAAAGTTTTGATGATTTTGGATCTACCCAGTCTTTTTTGAGGGAGATTTTTGTAGACCTACGATTATTTTTTGACCAACCACTTTGTGTGGTAATATAAAGAAAGTGGACATTGGTGGTCTTGGTCTTTATGAGGTCTTTTCCTCCCTATTTTTCAAACTTTTGGTGTTTTCTAGATACTTACCATCATTTGTATTTAGAAATGTTCTAATTTTTACATGGTTATTGGATCCCTTTTTTGTTGTTGTTACTCATTTGTCACCAACAAGAACTTTCATGCTTCCCTTCCTGCTTCATCTTCTATTGCACTTCGCTTAACCTGTGGTGTCCTCCAAGATTCAGTTTTGTCCCCAGTACTCTTTAATATTTTTCTTAGCCCGCTTGCTTTAATGATCTAAGAGATTCAACTCGTTTTATCTATGCCAAATGACATCCTGCTAGTTTCACCCCCGGATCTTGCTAGCCCTGATTTTCTTCGCTTCAATTCTGTTTGGATAAGATTGATAATTGGCTTTCTACTCATCGCTTGGTTCTGAATCCCAAGAAATCAGTGGCCTTTTGGGTTACCAGTCATCAGCCTTTTCCCTCTAGCGTCCCCTCATTACATGGTTCTCCCATCCATCCAGCTGACTCTTAAGGTACTTAGGGGTCACTTTGATCCTGCACTTACCTTTCAAACCCAAATTTCTGCAGTAACCAAATCTTGTTTTCACTCCTTCTGCCTGATTTGTTCTATTCACCCCTACCTGGATGACAGCAGCTGAGCAACGCTTCTCTATGTATTACTTGCATCCAAACTGGGACTATTGCAAGGTGGTATATGCTGGCCTTCCTTCATTAGCTCTCAAAAAAGTCCCAAACCGTTCAGAATATGGCTCGTCGCTTTGACCATTTGTCCCCACTTCTTAAACACCATTGTCTCCCTATCAAGTACGAGATAGTTCATAAGATCCTTACCCCGAATTTCAAAACTTTCATTTGGGTATTCCCCTTTACCTAACCTCCCTCATTACTCCCTTATGGACCTGTCCGAACTCTCCACTCTTCTTTGGAGCACCAAGTGGCCAATCCTCCTCTGTATATGACCAGACTTGAAGCCATGTGTCATTCAGGTTTCTTCTCTTTGGTCCCTGCCCTCTGGAATGCCTTTCCTCTTGATACCCAGTCAGAAATCTCCTATCTTCGGTTTCATGATCTCATGAAGGCTCATTTATTTCTACATACTTTCCCCAATTAAGCCTCCTGGCTGTGTGCAGCTCCCAGTTTAGCTCATGTTGGCAGTAGTGATTTTATTTTTTTGTCCTCCCTTCATTTCTGTATTACTCTCCTACTGTACTGTCTATTTGGTAGTTCCTTTCTGTTTCCATTTGTTTTGTAAACTGCTTTGACATTTGCTTGAATGGCAGTATATAAGTGCTACAATAGACCAGAAGGCCCACACATCCACTATGCTTTCCACAAAAACTTTTTCCTGACATTACTCCTGAGGAGTAGCCTAGTGGTTAGTGCAGTGGACTTTGATCCTGGGGAACCGAGTTCAATTCCCACTGCAGCTCCTTGTGACTCTGGGCAAGTCACCTAACCCTCCATTGGGAGATGGTTTCCAATCAGGGGGATGAGGAGCAGCTGAGGGAGCCGTGGGTGGAGGAGGAAGAGATGGAATGGGAAAAAATGGAGGAGGCAGAAGGGAGTAAGGAGGAAAGGATGGAGATGTCTGCGTTCGCAGCTGGGAAAGAATCTGTGGCAGCGAGTAACCCAGCATTAAGGGAGCAGGAAAGTAAAACTGTATGTTGGAATAACTTTTCATCACCAGGACAACTGGTAGCTACCTGAAGGGGGGATAAGGTGGCATTAAAGTGTAATGAACTATATTCAGCAAGGTTTGAGATGAACCTAAATTGGGCATTGTGAATGTGAACAAATGTCAAAGACTTGAGATGAGGCAGTATCAAGTGCTGTGGAAATGGTGATAACTGAGCTGTGGAAAATAAAATAAAATCCTTTTTATGAAATGATGGGAGTTGATGGGAGTTGCTGGTCATTTGTTGGAATACCACTTAAGTGCAACCTCAGGGAGTGCCTAAACTGAGGGAGACGCAGATGTGTGAGGCAGGAGCTGAGAAGCAGCAGGTGCCAGAGGAAACAGGAACCCACATTGAAGCATACCCGCTAAGCAGGATCGACCCGGGCCGAAGAGTGGAAGGGAGACCTGCTGACAACAGTAAAAGAATAATGCAATTTGCGAACAACCTTGCAAGCTGCATTATTCTGCTCTCCAGGAGCATGGGCTGCTAATGCGTGGCTCAGTGCTCCTGAGCAGCCTTTCATAAAGAGGTCAGGGCTCAATAGATAGAAGGGTATTTTCCTCCTCTCAGTCCCCCTCTCCCGACAGTATTCACTACCATAGAATCCATGGGCCCCATCCCTGAAGACCCTCCCCGCCAAAGGTCCCTGAGCCAATGTCAGTCTATCCTTAATGGTATAAGCGGTTTGGGGCAGCAGCAATCCTCAGTTGCTCTTACCTTTGTTGTTGGCAGGTTCAAAATGGTACTGGCGACCCCTAAGGGTAATCACACAGTACTACCGCTAGAGGTCAAGCTGCCTTCAGAAAACGCCTTCAGAAAATGGAAGAAGGAACCGTCTGAAAATAACAAGAAGCAGCATAAGGAGTGTCAAAGCAAATGCAAGGCACAGATAAAGAAGGCCAAGAGGGATTACGAAAAAAAGATAGCATTAGAGGCAAAAAACATAGTAAAAAAATTTTCGGTATATTAAAAGCAGGAAGCCGGCAAAAGAATCGGTTGGGCCGCTGGATGACCGAGGGGTAAAAGGGGCGATCAAGGAAGACAAAGACGTAGCGGAGAGACTGAATGAATTCTTTGCTTCGGTCTTCACCGAGGAAAATTTGGGTGGGATACCGGTGTCGGAAATGGTATTTCAAGCGGACGAGTCGGAGAAACTTATTGACTTCACGGTAAACCTGGAGGACGTAATGGGGCAGTTCGGCAAACTGAAGAGTAGCAAATCTCCTGGACCGGATGGTATTCATCCTAGAGTACTGATAGAACTGTCAAATGAGCTTGCGGAGCTACTGCTAGTGATATGCAACTTATCCTTAAAATCGAGCGTGGTACCGGAAGATTGGAGGGTGGCCAATGTAACGCCCATTTTTAAAAAGGCTCCAGGGGAGATCCGGGAAATTATAGACCGGTGAGTCTGACGTCGGTGCCGGGGAAAATGGTAGAGGCTATTATTAAAAACAAAATTACAGAGCACATCCGAGGACATGGCTTTTGTGTGGGGAAATCTTGCCTGACCAATTTACTTCAATTCTTTGAAGGAGTAAACAAACATGTGGACAAAGGGGAGCTGGTTGATATTGTGTATCTGGATTTTCAAAAGGCGTTTGACAAGGTACCTCATGAAAGGCTACAGAGGAAATTGGAGGGTCATGGGATAGGAGGAAATGTCCTATTGTGATTAAAAACTGGTTGAAGGATAGGAAACAGAGAGTGGGGTTAAATGGGCAGTATTCACAATGGGAAGGGTAGTTAGTGGGGTTCCTCAGGGGTCTGTGCTAGGACCGCTGCTTTTTAATATATTTATAAATGATTTAGAGATGGGAGTAACTAGCGAGGTAATTAAATTTGCTGATGACACAAAGTTATTCAAAGTCGTTATCTCGCGACAGGATTGTGAAAAATTACAAGAGGACCTTACGAGACTGGGAGACTGGGCGCTAAATGGCAGATGACGTTTAATGTGAGCAAGTGCAAGGTGATGCTTGTGGGAAAAAAGAACCCGAATTATAGCTACGTCATGCAAGGTTCCACGTTAGGAGTTACGGACCAAGAAAGGGATCTGGGTGTCTTCGTCGATAACACACTGAAACCTTCTGCTCAGTGTGCTGCTGCGGCTAGGAAAGCGAATAGAATGTTGGGTATTATTAGGAAAGGTATGGAAAACAGGTGTGAGGATGTTATAATGCCGTTGTATCGCTCCATGGTGCTACTGCACCTTGAGTATTGTGTTCAATTCTGGTCGCCGCATCTCAAGAAAGCTATAGTAGAATTGGAAAAGGTGCAGAAGGGCGACTAAAATGATAGCGGGGTGGGACGACTTCCCTATGAAGAAAGACTAAGGAGGCTAGGGCTATTCAGCTTGGAGAGAGAAGAGGGCTGAGGGAGACATGATAGAGGTATATAAAATAATGAGTGGAGTGGAACAGGTGGATGTGAAGCGTCTGTTCATGCTTTCCAAAAATACTAGGACTAGGGGGCATGCGATTAAACTACAGTGTAGTAAATTTAAAACAAATCGGAGAAAATTTTTCTTCACCCAACGTGTAATTAAACTCTGGAATTCATTGCCGGAAAATGTGGTGAAGGCGATTAGCTTAGCAGAGTTTAAAAAGGGGTTGGACGGTTTCCTAAAGGACAAGTCCATAAACCGCTACTAAACAGACTTGGAAAAATCCAAAATCCCAGGAATAACATGTATAGAATGTTTGTACGTTTGGGAAGCTTGCCAGGTGCCCTTGGCCTGGATTGGCCACTGTCGTGGACAAGATGCTGGGCTCGATGAACCCTTGGTCTTTTCCAGTATGGCATTACTTATGTACTTATGTACTTATAAGGGCCTTTTGCCTTTATATAGCAGCTTGATCCCTAATGGTAGCACTGCAAGACTAGCATTTAGAGGTCAAGCTGCCATATTAAAGCAAAAGGCCCTTATGTGGCAGCTTGCCCCCTCCTCCCCCCCCCCCCCCCCCCAGTAGTAGTACTACAAGACTACCATTAGGGATCGATGATACAATTTTGAACCTGGCACTGGAACTCAGGATTGCTTCTGCCATGGACCATTGAAGGGCAATTAAAGATGGAGTGATGTGCTCAAATGTAGATATTCCTTTAATTACTCAAGCAACAGCATTCAGTGTGGACTGAAGAGATCTTAAAAATCTTTTAGGAACCCCCATCAATAAACTATTACATTAGTCAAAATGAGGAATGACAGTACTTTGAACTACCATTCGGAAATTATCCGGGATCGATGCCTGACTACTCATTTTGCAAAGATTGTTTTTATAACCTTTCACACCTGTTCTTGCATTGTGAGCGATTGAAAATATATTGGATAATATCAGCATAGATCCTGTAATCAACTCCAATAGTGTTTAACCGCATACATAAAGGCTTTCAAATGATAAAAAGCATTGCAGAAAGCACTGATCCCTGTAGTACAGCAGAAGAAATGCCCATAAAAGAATAATTATTCTCATTGCCGACCCTAAATCGCCTGTCAAATAGGAAAGACTCAGACCAATTACCCTCCAAATCCAACTGCGTTTAAACACTGCAAGCACTGCAATATGATCTCAACACTTATCGCATCAAATGCAACTGATATAACAATAGAATGTAACAGTGGAGAGCAGTAAGGTCTCTGTATCAAGTTCACTAGAAAAACCAAACTGATTCTTATCCAAGGTTATCATTCAAAAAAGGTTGTTGTTCAGCCTGGGGATGCTAAGCCTCCTCAAGCCTCTTATACAGAGCGCCTATGCCAGCCTTTATGATTGATTCATCCCCTTCTTTTCCCTTATTCTCTAGGGCAGGGAACTAAGGGTCTGCTGGGCCCCTGTGTGGGGTTCCCCACCTACTAAACCTCTACATGCTCCTTGTTGGACACCCTCTGAGGAAGAAAGATCCTAGTTCCTCTCTCATGCGTGGGTTTTTATACTTCCTTCCAAAAGCTCAAGTTATAATTTAATTGGGCCATAGTTTTAGAATAGACTTTCTAACTATTTTGGCATGGATAGGTACCTTATCTGGAGGAGGGACCCAGAATATTCCATGCGTTTGGAGTCCTGCTGCACATATGAATCTGGATAAGCTGATTTTGCATGTGAAAATTTCAATTCATTATTGGCTTGAATGCAAAGGAGTACAATGTCAAAATGGGTAACATTTCCAGTAGAAGAGCTTGACAGGAGATATTTCAGCTAGAACTAGAACCAACAACCTTCCCATCTAGGGGCAACACCTCTATTGATCTATCAAAGAGAAGGCTTTCCTATTGTTAAGTTGTAAGCTCAATTATCTTTCCTTGCCAATACTTACCTTTCACTATTCTACAGCAAGTCCTCATTAGCTTTTGAGTCACAAACCTCATATTCTGTATAGGTCATCCAAATTTGGGCATGGACCCCAAGCGCGCATAAACTAATTAGGTGCTAATAATTATTGGCAGTAACAAGCACTTGGCAGTAATTAGGAGTTAACGCGCCTAAATTTCATAGCTCGCAAGTCCAAAGGGGGTATGGCCATGGGAGGGGTATGAGCAAGTTAGGGACATTCCCAGAATTTAGGCGTGATGTTATAGAATCAGGGCCGCCGAGAGCCAGAGCCGGGCCCGGGACAAGGCCGTCCCCCCCTCTCGGCGGCCCTGTATGGAATACCTGCATTTCTGTAACTAACTGCTATTAGTTGCTAACAAATATTTACACCAGCCTGTGGCATAAGTGCTTGTGTCCTATGTTGGATGCGGAATGCGTGCTGAGCTAGTATTCTGTAAAGGCACTCTGTGCGGTGTTCCCTTTACAGAACACTAGCCTAGTGCGGATCATCCTGGCACCTAACCTTGACTTGAATGCTTTTCCCTACATGAGTTGTATTTTGAAATACAAAGCATTTCATGGCTTCCCAAAATCAGACTCTCTTCGTCTGTTCTCCATCTCAAACTGCTCTTTCGGCACCCAATATTTGGGCTGTAGAAGATTCCGCAACTCCTGTGAATTTTCTCTCTCACTGGATTTTTACTAAGCCACAGTAAAAAGTGGCCTGCGGTAGTGTGGGCACGTGTTTTGGGTGCGCGCTTGGCTATTTTTTTTACCGTGTCTAGGAAAAGGGGCTGGAAAATGGACATGCACCAAAATTGAAACCAGCACGTGTAGCCTTTTGGCCTGAGACCTTACTGCCACCCATTGATCTAGCAGTAAGGTCTCACTTGCTATATTATCACTGGTAAGCACCCCACGGTAGAAAATAGAAAATATTTTCTACCACGTGTTTTTGGCACGCGCCAAATTCAGAATTACCACCCGGCTCACGTGCTAGCCAGGCAGTAGTGATGATTTGGCATGTGCTGTGCAGGTAGGCCCTTACGCAGCTTAGTAAAAGGGCCCACTGCTTCCATATATTATATACTCTGTCATTGGACTAGTTCTGAGCACATAACATGAACTTAATGATGTAAATTTGATGACTATAAGTAGGAACTAATAATATAATGTGATTGATGCAGCATCTAGTTGAATTATGGCAAAAAAAAAGTGATTGCTTTCACACAAAGCCATGTACAGTAAATGGAACACAAACACATCAAAAGAGGTAGCAATGGAATTTCCATTGTAAATTGAAACTGCAACAAAGTGCTTTGAGATTTCTCTGCAGAACAGCATAACACCCTTTTCAAAACACTATGCCTCAAGGCATTTGCAAGCTATAATTGAACATTTACCTAGTAAGCACAACAGAAAAGGCCTGAGTGAAAATTATGATGCAAAAAAACAGAAAGCATGGCTAATGCCAACAAGCAGTGTTTTCTTGTTTTTGAAGGGTTTTTTAATCCTGCACCTCTTGTGTGTTATAACACTACTGTATTAAAAAAAATATTACTGCTGCTTTTAAAGATCATCTATTTTCCAAGGACAAAAGACCAAGGCAGACCGTACTGGTGCTCAGCAAAACTGAATAAGTTAGAAATGTTTTATACCATGTACTGGATTGCTTTATTCCAATCTTATTTTTTCACTTTGGATGTATTAAATTTGAGAGAGAACAAACAAGCATCAGCTTGCCAACACAAGCAGGAACAAAGGATACCGAAAAAAAAATTACAGAGCCTTATGAAACAGCACAAAAAAGTAAAAGAGAAAAGTCAGTGTAAATAAAATTGTGGAGTCAAATCAATTAAAGAAAAACATAAAAGGCAAAAGGGGGGATAGGTACATATTCTTTCTGGATGATATTATCCTCCACATGAGGTCGAAAGAGGTCCGACTCAGGAATAATGTCAGGAAGTATTTCTTCATTGAGAGGGTGGTAAGTACCTGGAATGCCCTCCCACGGCAAGTGGTGAAGATGAACACGGTAATGGAATTCAAAAATGTGTGGGATAAACATAAAGGAATCCTGATTGGAAGGAATGGATCCAAAGATGCTTAGCAGAGATTAGGTAGTAACACCGCTAACTGGAAGCAAAGCCAGTGCTGGGCAAGACTTCTGCAGTCGGTGCCCTGATCATGGCTGAATAGATTTGGATGGGCTGCAGTGGAGCTTTTCAGAGACTTCGACAACTTCACAAATTTAGATCAAGGACAGTGCCGGCCAGACTTCTACAGTCTATGCCCTGAAAAATGGGTAGGACAAATCAAGATCAGGTATACATATGAAGTATTACATCATAGGCTCATTACATATGGAGGGGCATTTTCAAACGGGGGCGACCATCTCTAAGGGCGCCCAACTCTAAGGACGGTGCTGCGAAGGGCGAGGCAATGCTTATTATCGAAACAAGATGGACGTCCATCTTTCATTTCGATAATACGGTCAGGGACGTCCAAATCTTGACATTTAGGTCGACCTTAGAGATGGTCATCCTCGGTTTTCGGCGATAATGGAAACCAAAGACATCTACTGTTCCAAACTCCCAGACCTCAACTTCCTAAAAACAGAGACCAAGTTCTGTCTCAACTCACTTTATTGCAAAAATCTCTAAGGAAGAAACCAGAGACAAAACAGCATTTCATAAAGTTCATGAAGACATGTTGGTCAATGGCCATGCGGAGCCAGCTCCACCTTTAAAAGAAAATGAAGAGTGTTGTTACTTACCTACCTTCAGTTTGTACCACTCACAGAAACCAGGCCAGATCAGAATTGTGATCAATTCCAGCTCTCAGTTCCAAGAGAAGTACATTGTTGAGAGAGATTTCTTGGAACTGATTGCTATTTTGAGGAGAAAGAGAGAGATGGAAGCTGTGCCTAGGTTGTAGATCCAGTGTGTTGAGAGACCTGAATCTACCCATGATGAGGCCAGTAAACTACTGCTTGTTTTTTCCTCTCAGGGTAGCAATTCATAGTGAATTTTTATCTGTGTGGCTGTGCAGTTACCTGTGCTGTGCTGTGCTGTAGTACTATTAGTGCTAGGTTTCAGTATTTTAAGCACAAGTCACTGCCAGTTTTCCCATCTGGAGAGGGGCTGATCACAGCCTGTATGTACAGAATCCTAATCCATCTCAGCACAACTGTAAGTGATTCAGTTGTTTACCTTGTCATCAATTGTATTAAATAAAGAATGAGAGAGAGTCCGTTCATGATAACAAGCAGCTCCAGGTTCAAGCCTCTGGATATACAGGGCCAAAGTTAACTCCTTGTAGAGTCCAGAAGAGATAATAGTAGGTTCATGTGGGAGCATTTATCACTTCCTAAACAAGAGGCAGAAAGTGCTCAAGCATTAATTTTTGCAATGGATAGCAGTAAGTGTGCCCCCCCCCCCCCCACACTAAAATGGCCATGCAGCAAGTGCAAACTTACCTCAGGGTCATTTCATTTTTGGTTATTTTCATCTGCTGCAGTAAAAGGGCCCTGGCACGTGGCAAAAATGGCCACCACCACTAGCACAGGGCCCTTTTTACCGCAGCTTAGTATGCCAGGAAGAAAGAACATTGAGAGAGACTAAGGGCCCTTTATACAATGGTTACCAAGTCAGAAGACTGGTTACTAGGTAGATGTGGAGTAGGTTCAGTTGAGCTCTATTGACAAACCTGGAGGTGGGGAACGGAGGGAAAGTCTTTGGTTTGGG